>NW_025222592.1:4781769-4953356 GCF_014066325.1 Apis laboriosa
CCCCCCCCCCCTCCCCTGTCATTCCACGCGGCGCATCTCGGTTGGCGAATCGGGCGTGGGATAAATAGGTGTCGCGTCCATCCGTGGCTGTTGCCGCTCGATCACTGACAGAGGAGGACTAGAGGGGGAGGGAGAAGGACGAGGAAGGTGGAGGAAGAATGAAAGAGGGAAACGTGACCTTTCCACGGGAGGAGGAGGAGGAGGAGGAGGAGGAGGCGCAGTCTGCGTGGAGCATGGTGGCCGGGCGAGGGAGCAAGGGTGAGAATGGGAAGGCTGTGGAAAATATTAGAGGCGGAGGGGCGAGGGGGGTTTTCTCTCGATGTTTTCTCTCGATGGTGGTAGGTAGCAGGGGGGTGGTGGTGGCAGAGAAGGGAATGAAAGAAGAGGCACGAGGTAGCGGCGGAGTTGTTCGTGTGCAGGGAACAAGGAGAATGCCGAAGAGAGGAGGCGGACCAGGATGTTTCGCGCGTGTCGCTTTCGCGTGATATACGCGGAGACGAAGGAGAGGACGTTGACGTTAGACCCGTAATAACAACTACAATAATAAACCATTGACTTGACAATTTTCGCTTCAATTGGACAGGTACATAAGGCGAGAAGGAAGAATAAGGGAATGGAAGAATTGAGAATAAAAGGACTAAGGGGTGGGAAGAGACGACACAATTAATACACAGCAGAGTGAAAGAAAAAGAAAAAGAAAGAACATGGGCCAGGATATTTAATATGCGATCGACGAAGAAAAGGATAAAAATCATCGATAAATAAATTCAAGATAAATGAAAAGACACAAAGTAGCAAAGGAGTATCTGGGAAAGGATGCTGAAAAAAAAAAAAGAAAAAGAAACGTTGATGTCAGCAACAACGATCGATAACGACGACCATCGATTAATAAGCGTAAGACGAAAAGGAAAAAGAAGAGGAAGAAGAAGAAGAAGGAGAAGAGAAAGAGAATAGGAGATGAAAAAGAAGGTGGTGGACGTGTCGAAGAAAAGGAGACAAGAAGAAACGTGGAAACAAGAAAGCGAGGAGGGTCCCGATGATAGAGACAACTCTCCACCGCGGTGGAACGAGCGCGAAGGAGCATGCAGAGGAAGAGACTGCGAAGGAAGGCTGCAGAAGGCGGGTTGGCGAGTAGTGGAGCGGGCCGGTGGGGCGGAGAGGGGCAGAGGAGGTGAGTCGAGATGATGCAGTTGTGCGTTTGCAAGGAAGGCGGAAGGAGGAACCGCGGAGGGAACCGGTCCCGGTCACTGGGCCACCAGCCGGCCGTCGAACCCGCCACACTGCCCCCTACCACCCCCTACCCCACCTTTTCCTCGCCATCTTTCTGTCCCTCGCTCTTCCTCCCGTCTCGCTCGCGGCCTGTCTCTGTCTCGCTTCCTTCGGTCTCCCTCTGCGCACAAATCCCTCTGCCGCCTCCTCCTCCCACTCCTCCTCCTCCTCCTCCTCCTCCTCCTCCTCCTCCTCCGCTCCCTTAGGAAAGCGTGCCTCCATCGCGAAACCTTTCTCAATTCGTCGACGAACGCGACGAAAATGACGAAGCACAAAATTGACCACGAGGATGAAAATGAAGGAACGAAGACAAAGAGGAAAACAAAGATGAAAGATGGTACGACGAAGAAGATGATTACTCTTAGATACCTTCCTCCTCCTCCTCCTCCTCTTTTTCCTCTTCTTCTTCTTCTTCTTCTTCTTCTTTTTCTTCTTCTTCTTCTTCTCCTTCGACTTCTTCAAACAATGTCAACCGGCGTGTGCGGCATTGTATGCGCCGATAATGCCACCGGTGGCCACCATGTTTACCGGCCCGAGGCTATATGCTAGAGGAGACGTGTTCCCGCCGTGACCGACGTTTTCGCGTGTCTCCTCGTTCCCTCCGAAGATCGCACGCTTTTAACGGTGAGAATGAACACGGATCGGATGGACGATGCCTGCTCGATCCTGTCCCGGATGAACTTGCCGTTTAAATAGGCGAAGAGTGGAACGCGGGAGCTCGGTACGATGATAGATTCGAAGATTATTGGTGATATAATGGTAAATTTAAAACGGTAATTTTTATTGGGAATAATTTTCCTTTCGAATTCTTGATTGGATTTGAAACGTTTTCGAAGAATTGTAAAATTGCTTGAAAGTTGCTCGATCGAACTTTAGCGAATCTCCATAATCTTTGAATCGTTTTTTTATTATCTACACGATTCGAATTGATAAGGATAATATCCGTTGATTCGGGCGAAGAGGCGAAAGAGGCGTCGATGGGCGCGCGTGTGTGCAAACACGGCCGATATATCGAAGCGGTGAAAAGGAACGGAGACACGGGCACGGTCGTTCGCGTGGAAGAATGGAGGAATTAGTTTTGGATCGGGCTTTCGATCGTGAGAGAGCAGGCGAGCAGGTAGCGCAAACGGAAGCTTAGTACTCGTACACGGTAATCTCGCCGAGATACGCCAAACATTTTCTCTTAATTAAGAAAGGACGTGGCCGTAATTAAGTTTCCCTTCCACGTTATTCTCCTGCTCGTTTCAAGCCGTGCCGCGCGTTACGCCGTCAAAACAGTGTTCAGTGGCTTCGAACGATGACTTCTGCCTTCCATTAACCACTCTAATTCGTCAAAACTGCAGTAATTCTCTTATACAGTTATTACATGCTCGTATTTTTCTCGTTTTCTATCGTTCGAAGATCGATTCGAAGAAGCCAAAAAACGAACACAAAAGTTTGTGTGCAAAAATGTCAGCTCGAGCTTTATTTATGCACAATGTAAGTTTGCGCTGGATAAAGCGTAATAGAGAAAGCAAAATGGCCGTACAACGAAGATAGAGCTTTCTCACTCTATTTGAATCTCACTTTGTCTAATTTATCTAAACTTCAATTATAGCTTATAGTTTATATAACTTTATAAATATGCTTTGATCGATTCTTTTTTTTTAATTCACAATTTGCATAAAATTATAGTTATTTATGTTAATACTGTAATAAGTGACGCGACGCTAGCGTCACGTGACTATTAACTACTTATATCGCTATACTCCACGTATTAATATGACGGAAATAGAGTTGTCTCATTTCGTGGAAGTTCGATTATTTTGTTGAAAATGATATTAATCAAAGTGTGATTCACATTTAAAAAAAAAATTCAATATATCATTTGCTTTAATCAACCTTGATATTATTCCAAGAAATCTTCAAGATTGGCATCGTATTTTCAAACTTCCTATCCGATAACGCTCAATTTAGTAATCAAGACGAACAATATCGCGATTCCGTTTGTCGACGCGAGGCATGTAGTCCTTGTCCATTTTATCAGAGCCGGCCGATAAACTTCCCGATAGGAAAGGTTCAACAATACCGGCGCGTGTTATCGCCACCCCGCGCTTCGACGTGCTAGCGTAACTCGCTCTGTCACGAGCCGGTAATCGACAGTCTGGAAAGTTCGACGATTCTTGTCCACTGTCGCGCCCGCCTAGATTGCATTCCACGGATAGGATTCGCAACGACCGACAAGAAAGATTATCGGTATATGTCACGATTTTTCTCTGGAATTGTGTAGAATGCGCGTAATTTTCAATTTCTACGATTGAAACCGCGAGAGAATTGGTTATTTTTGAGAAAATCGTGACTAAGAAGAACGCGACTAAAGTTTTCTCTATTTTTGTTGTTGTTGTGTGTAAATAAAGAAGTAGATAATTTATTAAGAAGAGAGCTATGTTATTGTGAATGCATCGCTAGGTTCGATGCATTATCTATGTAGGTATTGAAGATTTCTACAAGATCCCTGTCGATCAGTATATGACCTACATCTTCGACAGAAGGTACATTTTATTTTATTTTTTTATATAAATCATTTATATTTATCATATATGACAAATAAGAAAAACTTGTTAAAAAAGTATATTGATTTTGAAGAATTTTCAAGAATTGAATTACAACAATTATGAATAAAGAAATTAAATAATAAAAGAACAAATATAAGGAGATAAAATAAGAATTAGTCAACAGTGCCATCTCTTGAGAACTAGAGATCTATTTAAAAGTAAAAAGAAAAAAAAAATAAGAATCAATACTACAATATTCTCTTTTAAGCTAAATTTTTAAAAAAATGTATACGATGTATAACGATATATAAATTTCAGAGACTACTTTTTTTCGAGGATATTTCAGAAAATGACACATTTATCTATGAATCTGTACTTATACCGTTGGTAACTTAGAATATGGATATTATCGATTCAAAAGGAAAACACGACTGATAGAAAAAGTTACCAACAATCAATAAATATTTTCGGATCTCTTCCATACCAACCGCCAATAAAACGCGTCACACTTTTCTTTCAAATACGAAACATTATAAAAACATCAATAAAAGAACAATTAAACCAAGAATAAAAGAAAACCCCATATATAAATTTTGAAAACTTTATTACAAAACATTCCTACGAACGAAATATCATTTTTAACACACCCCTTTCGGTACGTTCGGTCTGCACACTGGTTGAACAAGGGTTACGGTTTCTCCCCCACACGGAGGGCAAGGGGCACAGGAGGCAGGCGGGCAAACCGGAGGGCAACACGGGTCACAAGGTTGAGTACACGGAGGACAACAGGAACAATTAGGAGGTGCGCATATCTTCACATCGCACGGAGTACAAGGTGGACAGGGTTGGCACGGTTGAAGGCATACAGGCTTGCAGTCCACTTCGCAAACGTACTGCATCTCGAACGGCAGATCGTTTCGAACAGTGAGACATTTGCCTTGGATTAGGTAGCAATAGGCCAATGCAAGAACCGGATTACCGCTGTAGGGTAGCTCGTGGGGTAGGCTCAGATGTGGGGCCATGTCGATGTTCGTGTATTTTAAAGGAGAGCAGCTACAGGCACCGTGCTGCAATCGATACGAAGGGGATGAGGAAGGATGGTCGAACCGAGGGCGAGCGGAGGGGAGTATAGGCCGGGGCTAAATGAGTTTTTAAACGTTATTGTAATGGAAAAGCTTTTTAATCTCCCATTAATGCCTTCTCGCGATACTTATGCTAAACTGATATATACTGATGCCCATAAAAAATTCATCTTGCCGTCTCCAGTAAAAGGAGAAGAGTGCTCCGCACTCTGCGTATAAAACTGATTCGCTGACGGATGTCGGGGTTTAAAAACGATTGCGACATAGTCTTAACTATAGTCAAACGTACAGTATCGGCTACGAAACAAACGAAATTAATTTTGGGGAGGTTAAGTTTGATCCATTGTCCATTGCATGGGATCGGGATAAAATCGGTGATCTGGGGAAGAAGAACGATTGATTAGATATATTTCTTCTTTCGTTTATTCTGACGTTGAAAACTCTTGATTGATCATCGAAGATCTGCTTCTCTGTTATATATCTATATACGTATATACGAAATACAAAATTAAAAAAAAACATGATTAACTGGATCCTGACTCAGGAGAGCTGAAAACGTAATTTCAAGTAATAAAATTTCGACAAGCTGGCCTCCTCGCAGTCGCGAAAGAGAAACTGTTTGGCCAATGCCAGAATTGGAGCACCTGTTGGAGGATCGGGAATATCGCCAGCGCTCGGGGCGATATCCAAGTGAGAATATTTTAGAGGTGTCCCCGATCGAGTGCCGTGCTAAAATTTACCACCAGCTCCTTCGTACTGAAGAAACGGGACAAATCGTCTACTTAACACATTTTGAAAACTTCTGTCACTGTACCTTGTCCAGGCCGGAGGCCATGATCAGGAAGGCGGACGGTCCTTGATGGCCCCTGTTCGTCACACCGGAACTCTCCTTAGCCGAATTCAGAATATCGTCCCCTTCCGTTCGACCCTCGTGGAAACTGAAATCCTCCCTTCGTATCCTCGATATCTCGAACGGGTCGCCCATTGTCTCGCCCGAAGCTTGAAGCTTTTCCGCGTTGCTCACCAAACGCGCCACGGCGTTGTCCATGGCGATCTTGAGTAATTCGATTATTTCGTTTAATAAACGAAACGAATAATTGTCAAACGACACACACGGGGTTGATAAATTGATAATATTATCGCGATTAGAAATATTTATCGCGGGGGTCGAATCGAATCCGATCCGATTGGAGAATAAACAATATAACTAGAACTCGTGTAATAGGATTCCGCTAATTCCCCTCGTCCAGGCTATGACTCCTCGCTCGAATAATAGAAGTTCGGATAAGTAGATTTAATCGGATTCTAACTAAAATTTCATTCGACAAACGAAACTCTGAAACTTCGATTTATTAGCGAATTAGAAAATTATTTGTATACAATTATTCGTTTAAACGCGAGCTAGATAAAATAGAAAAAAAAAGCTCGACTAAAGCTAACTAGAGAACAAAAACACTTTGGATATAAAAATAAATATACAAATTTTACGGAGGGAAACGTTCTCTGGGAGCAAAAGATTTGATTGAATGACAAAAGAAAGGAGTACTTACCGAGTATCCTCGACCAGCGGTGAGTATCGCATGGTACGTCAACGTTGCGACCGTGAAAATGTGCGGATTGACCGAGCACAGTGCCATTTCTTTGATATGGCAAAGGGCATCGGCCATGACCAAACGGCCCTCCGCATCCGTATTCCCAATACGTACCCTCGTGCCGGATTTTGCGGTGATCACTTCATCCGCGACGTACGAATTTTCACCGACACTATTCCTCACCATGCAGAGAGCCGCCACCGCCTTCACAGTCGGTGGTTGCAGCAAATTCACCACCTGTGGGAGAGAACAAAAAATTCACAAAATTCACAATGAAGAATATATAATATACATTATCAGCATCTATAATTTTTCTATTATTTTTCAACAAAAATATCATTTGGTTGTTCCAGATTCCAAAAGAAAAGAATGGAGACAGAAGTACATCTGTCTTCTGATCCAACTACTAACTAGAGAAAAAAATATATTAATCTCAAATTTGCAAAGCGATATTTTATATTCAATATTAATCAAGTTGCTGCAAGTGAAACGATTAAATAGAAAGTTCAATACGATCATTTCTTCTCTCAACATTATCATTTCTCTCTCCAACGTTATTAATTATTAAACAACAATTAGAAAAGGGACCTGCATGAATCCAGCGCAGGCCGCCGCCCCGCATTTATCCCTCGACATCCCGAACATGTTGCCCTTACTCTTGATATCGGCACCTCCCGTGTCGTAGGTAACGCCCTTGCCCACGAACATCACCGTTTCAAGTATGCAGGCGGGATTGGGTGGCTCGTAGGTGAGGAAAATAATCCTGCCAGCGTGCCGCGGGATCATAGAGGCGGCACGGTTCACGCAAGCGAACAACGGGTACTCCTGGAGGAGTGTCTCCTGGTCGGACACCACTTGCATAGTCACGTTCGAGCCGCAGAACAGCTCCGCCAGATACTCCTCGACCCTTGGTGGCGCCATTCTTTCGGGATCTGCGCCGCCTGCGGGGAAATCACGTGAAATTAGCGTAGGAAACGAGATTTCGCCGGGTAGTATTATCGAGGGTAATTCGGAACGGTGTGGGTTTTATAAGCGAGGAATGAGGAAGATACAACGGAATTACGTGGCTAAATCCACGTATTTAACCACTTTTTTTGATTATTATATCTCGTGATAGGGAAAAATTTCGAAGAAAAATTTGTTGGAGGGTTTCTTAAATTTTAATTAATATCGTTTTGACAAAAATTAAATTATATTTCTTTTATAATAAATGTATCTCTATATTCCTATTATTATTACCATTGATAATATCATCTTGCATTATATCGTACATTTAAAATTTTCCAATATCTAGCTCCTCTTAATAAACGCGTTCACTCCTATTGTTTCTGTATTGTTATCTCGCACAGACGAATTAATCGTTCCTCCAATAATTTAGGTTAACTATGACTTTGCACGAGACGAGAATGGTTTCTAACACTTATGAGTGAATTATTGCTGGCACAGCAATTCGGTGTTGCTGACTTAACGACACAATTAACGGGGGAAAGATCGAATTGTTGGGGGAACTATGGCGGAAGGATGGAAATAATTTCCGGAATTGTTCTGGATTTCTTTCTAACCGCGAATCCTCCGTTATGGAATTTATATGTAATAAACGTGAATTGCAGTTGCCACACGGTAAGAGGCAATAGAGTTAACGACACGCCAGAAAATGCAACATCGGCTCACTTGTTCTTACGAGTGGTACGTGGACATTCACCGTTCTTATGGGTGAGCAACGCAGGATATGAGTTCTTGCCACTTCACCGAGTGCACAGTTAAATTGTCTCTCAACCTTCTCGAGATTTATGTCGGTTCGCCATTTTTGTGCATCTCTCTTACCTCAAAACTTGTATCGGGAGGATTTTCATCAAAGAAGGATTAGAATAGGGCAAAACAGAGATTGGGTACACGGTGTGTGGAAGTAGAAGTGTAAAAAAAAAAAAAAGTTCTGCATTACTTTTAATTTTCTTCTAACGACACGAATAAGCGTACGATCTTTAATTTAATTTTTGTCTCCTTTTTTCGGTAAAATATATAAAGAAACATCGAGTTAAATGTAACGAAATTAATGTCATTGCTCCACAAGTTTTGTATGTAAGGGTGTATCAACTTTATAGAAATTAACACAAATTGTATGCATAATATTATGGGGAGAGGAATCAGTGAGAGATAAGAAAAATGATAAAACGACGCGGTTAAATAGAGTTTAACGAGGCACAAAATTCAAATCTATGGCATGCATAAATGAAATACTTCTTGGTATATTTTAATACACGAAAAAAAATTAACGAGAAAAATTAACCTTAATTTTAATAATTTTAATAATTCAGTCGTTAAAGATCATCAGAAAATATTACTGTATTTTTTTTTTTTTTTTACTTTTTTTTTGAACGATCCTTTCCTCCTGAATATATTTTCATCGTATGTTATTTCAGCCAAAAGGATCAGCGTTTTTTTTATCATCTATAATATTATTTTACGTGACAGAGACGCGAGAGAGATACGTGAATGGAAGATTTCCGGGAGTTTTCGTATAAAATTTTCACGCGACACGTTTCTTCCATCGGTTCCCATCGTTTTTTCCAACGGAGAAATTAATACGATGCACGTATCTTGAAACGAGTTCAAAGCGACGGATAAAAATTTCAGCCAACCATCAGGGGGAAAGTTAAAAAAAAAAAAAAAAAAAAAAAAATGGAATGACTCCACGATTAATAAATATTAATAAATCGACGAATAAAAACGAATAAAAAAAAGCTGTATATCACTGCGTGGACTTTTGCTTCCGATAATTATTTCTCAAAAGTGCAAATTTATCAAATTTATAAATTTTTCTTCTAATTAATTAATATCACGATTTATAAAAGATAAAAGTTATAATACTGTGTCTATAAATATATTATACCAAAGTTAAAGTTATTATTATGAAAATAATTCAATGTGCACGATTATCCTTCTATTTGAATGAAAATGAATATTAAACTTCGTGAAAAAAACTTGCTTGCACATTTTTCATAATTGCAAAGACAAAGAATCTGAAGTTAGTCAATTTGACTTAGCTTTTAAACTTCTTAAATAAAAGAACTTTCTTATGAAAAGAGTTGCATAAATATAAAGTTCAGGAAGAAACTTGTGAAATTTCTACACTTTCTAAATTAGGACATAATTGGATAATACAAAATTTAGCCGGTAATACTGGAGGGGGGGAGGGGGACTTTTAAGTGGCAAATTATGAAATTGCCTCGAAGTATAAAGTGACAAATTTTTAATTTATGCTTGCCGATTCTTTTTTCTTTCTTTTTTTTTTTTTTTCCTTTGAAAATCGTCAAAAATGTAAACCAGACTGAAATATTAAATACAATAATTTTTAATCGTGCACGAGGGAGGCTCGGAATTTTTTAAACATTCGTCGAGAAAATGCATGGACGACGTGTCCCGACGTAATGTCGCGCTGAGACGTATATATACGCGACTTTTTCTCGCTTAATTAAACGCCCGAGATTCTTGCAGGGTACGTGCAAGTGGAACGGCCTGAAATTTACATTCTCTCGACCGCGAGGAACGCGAACAGGACGGTTAAATCGTCGCGCGTTCTCCGCCTAGAGAAGATATCGGGGTTGATGGACCGTTGCAAAATACTTTCTTATATAATTCCTGCAATATTCATACGCGAGACATTTCAACATTGTCCACGATAAATGCAATAAGCAAAAATTCCATCGAATATTCATTCGCATCCACAAAAAAAAAATATTTATTAACTAAAAAAATATACTAAAATTTCTTTCATAATCTCAATTTTCAACGTACTTGGAACATCTTGTTAGATTTTAAAATTCAAAATAAAAATTGATATGTAAATATATCGATTGAAATTAAACTGAATAATATATAATTTAATTATAACAATTATATGAATGAAATAAACGTAAGTATAATGAGTAGTTAACTGTCGCATGGCGCTAGTATCGCGTTTCCATAAAAATGGCCTCTAGCAAAGATTTCTTTCTAGACAGGGATACATACACGAGGATTTACGGGCAATCGGATACGAAATGAAACGAAAGGATGTCGGGCCATTTTTTAGTCCGCTCGAAGACAAAGCAGACAGGAAGATTTTGGTTCGAGGAACGACGACTTACCGATGTCTCTCGCGACGTATCTTCCACTCTCGAGCGCCGAGGCCAGCTTCACGATACCTTGAAGCTTCTTGCTACAAATCGGACTCCAGACGCCCAGTTGACACGCCTTGTAACAACGATCCGGGCACGTCTCTCGCACCTCTAGCGGCTGTAACAGGAAGCAATGGAGAGGATTCGTGGTTAAACAATATTTGATGCGATTAATAATTTATTTTAATTATTTTAATGGAAGAGCGATGAAATTGTCGATTGAACTATTGGCAATGATAGAAGAATTCGTACAACGGCTGTGACAGAAAGAATAGAAAGTGGAAGATTCGTGGATACAGATGTACGTAATATTAAAAAAAAAAAAAAAGAAGAATATTTCGTAAATATTGTGTTTAATTATATCGTAGAAAAAGTATATGCAATTAAATTGTGAAATTGTTGCGAAGCTGGAATTGGACGGGAATTGTTTTTATTACGAAAACTTTAATTTTTTTTTGCTAAAATTAATAATTCATGTCGGTGATGAATGGAAGGGGGGAGGGGGTTGATTGAATTATTGGCAGGTTTGTTGGAAAGGTCAGGGACTCGAACGGATCGATGGTCAATCTGGAACTTACGTCAGTCACTGTTCCATGTTATAATTTTACAGTGACTGTAGAGTGGAATGAAGTGAAAAAATAGGTCGTGGACATATTTAATTGACCAATAATTACCTCGTAAGACAATAACTTCGAAAAAAACTCTTAATTATCTATCAACCGAGGGAGTTGCCGGAATTATTTTCATGGAAAATTTCTATACAAATCTCATCTTTAATTATAACACACAAAAAAAAAACCTATTTCATCGTGCTATCCATACCAATAAAAAGAAACCAGGCCTTCCAAAGACCTTCCTCCAAAGGAAGCCTGCGAAGAAAAATCGATAAAGAATTAACCCCGGGAGAGGGCAAGACCAATGTGACCAAGGGTTGTAACGTTCTCCTGACGTGACTGAAACACGGTTTTCTCAAAAGATACTCATCATATACCATTAATAAGGAGCAAAAGAAAGAAAGAAAGAAAGAAAGAAAGAAAAAAATGACCATCTTAATCCCTCAATCTTCCAACAATCAACGCACAAATTCTCTCTCGAATGAAAAGAAAGATAAGAAAGAAAGAAAGAAAAAAATGAAAATTGATCCTACGTGATACGGATCAAAGAGGTCAACGGTCGCGTTAAAGAAACGTGAGAAGGGAATAGGGGGGGGGGGGAATAAGGAAAAGAAATTCACGGAGCGAGGACTCCAGTTTCCGGCGGAAACTTATACGGAATATTTCAAGAGGCGAGGAAACGGATAGTTCTCTCGCGCCATAGACACGTCGAGTTCTAACGTGGCTCCCTCATTCCAAGCTTTGTTCTCAAAAAAATATCAAAGCAGATAATCCTCTTAGCGAATCGTTTCATAATTTCGGAAAACGCACGTTTCATTCGACGGACGGTCCTCTTCTTCTTCGACAGCTTCCTCTTTCTCCCTCCTCTTTAACCGTTCTCTCCTCTTTAAAAAATCGCGAAATTATCCTTAATCCTCCCTTCTCCCGTCTTCTCCTGCTTCTTTCTTTTTTTTTTTCTTGGGAGAAAGTTTCAGATTCAGGCAAGATAGGTTTCTCATCTTCGTTATCCGAACGCCCGGCATAGTTCCGCGTTAATGTATTCGCTGCTCGTATCGAAGCCGCGTGTCTGTCTATTATTTCGAAGTAGGTGAATAGTTTACGAGTACGTACGTGGCTGGCGATATCCTGCGAGGGCAACGAAATCGAGGCAACATTATGTAACGGATTAGGCCGCTAATACATCCCTCCTAATACATCCTAATACATCCCTCCTCCCGTAACACATCGACGTAATACGTTTCGTGGACTTGTTATCCAAGGGTGAACAGTGAGAGACAGATTTTAACGTTTACGTTATTTCTCGTCGAAGATGATTCTCTCATTTTATTTTGCATTGAAAAAAATTGGTCGAAGAAATTAAATCGATTAACAAATTATTATTAACAGATTTAACGTTTTTAGTGTTTGATGATGCTTTTTAATATTGCTTTATCGAAATGAATTAAATATTCTAGAGAAGTAAAATTATTTTGCTTTGTAAATTAAAAATTGTACGTATTTTTTTTCTTTTGAAATGTGTCGAAGTTTTTTCAATTAAATTTTTAAGAAATTGTTATTACTAGATAGGGAAGTTAATTTAAAATCAATTTCGAAACTTTTACCTTTACGGGTTATTTAATATTCGAATTAATATTCGTCTGGTATGACACCAAGATAATCTCATAATCGAATCTCGCGATCGATTACATTCCATCATTCTCAGGGCAAATTTCGTAGCGCCCTGGGAAAGTTTGGGATATATATATACCCCAATCAGAACTTTCTTCGTAGTTCCTCGAAACGATATCGGCGTAATAACGGCTGAAATTCCGAATGTTTAAAAGAGCCCGATAATTTCAATCGAAGCAACTGAAATTCCTGAAGCACCGAAAGTCGAGTAATATTCGAAGCGGGGTTAAAATACCTGAAGCTACTTCAATCTCGTCGTTGACCACTTTCTTCTTTCTCGACGAAAAAACTTTGAAAATTCTTCGAAACATTGATAAAACATCGAACTCGAAGGAAAGTAAAAAAAAAACTTCCTTTTTCCGAAAATGAAGAAAAGAGAAAACAAAATTGAAAAAAAAAAGAAAAGAAGTATCTTTTCCTAAAAAAATAAAAAAAAGTAGAAACATGCCAGAGAAGAAAAAAACAATCATTGCTAGAAAAAAAGACCATTTTATTATTCCATAGAACTTAAGTCAAGAAAGAGATAAAAGAAGGGATGGAAGAAACCGGAAAGAAAAGAAAATCTCCATTTTTAAAAAAATAAGAAAAAAGAAGGAAAAAATTTACTACAAACGAAGTCTCATGTTTCCACAAAAGTAATCAAAAAAAAAAAAAAAGGAAACGAAAGCTTCATTTCAAAAATCAAAAAAGAAAGAAAAATAATTTCAACAACATCGAGAACAACTATACCTAGAAAAACTCTCTTCTTCGAGAAAGAAAATGAAGAAGAAAATAAAAAGACTCACCACTAATGTAACCGAAATAAATGCTTCTCTAAACAAAGTTACAAAATATCCAAGATAGAGAAGAGACTCTCTTCCAAAAACAAAAAAGAAAACTTTCACCTCAAAAAAAAGAAAAAAAAAGGAGTATTAATCGTTTCCTCGAGGGAAGGATGAAACTATGAAGAGAAGCATCTTGGGGCACGGAAGAAGAGGACGAGGTACAAGAAGCGGCGTCGGAATTCCTAGGGCGTCTTTAGGTATTTGGAAAATGATGCCCCGTATTCGCGAGGTCCTCCGAAGGAAGGAGTTGGCTAAACGACGAGGAGGAAGCGAGGGCGCAAAGAAGGGAAAGCGCGTCGATGGATCCAGACACACGAAGAGATCCTTCCTGGGCCTCGAGTATTTCGCTAATTAGGTCGGCCAGCCGGCCGCCTGGATTTAGGAACGCGAGGCATCCACTATTCTTGGCAAGACCACTCCTCTTCATCCCCCCTCCCCCGCACAACGTCTTATACTGTTCACTATCGTGAGCGAAGAAGATCCCCCTCCCTCCCTTCCCTCGCGTATTCGCGGTTTAAAGCACGAGGCGGATACGCGGTGAGAAGACGAGGGGATGAAGATTCTGGGGGTGGAGAAACCGAAATCGGGGGGGTGGAGAAACCGAAATCGAGGGAGTGGATCATCGATAAGGTGTTGATGATCTTCTCGGGATCAGAATTGGTTCCAATTCGTTACGTTGAAATTTGGAAGTGATTGGATTTTCTTGATAAGAGATAGTAACAGAAAATAATTTATATAGCATGCATTTAGGAGAAATCGATGAAGGGATGGATAGATTTCAATTTTTAAGAATGAATTATTAATAGTAATTAATATATAGGAAATATTTCGTTTATATGTTATTAGAATACATTGAAAATATAGAGAAAATTACTCTTCTTTTATCCATGAAGTTTCCAAAGTATTTAAGACGATGCGGAGGTTATAAGTGAACTCGAGATTTAGTGACCTACGCTATTTCTTGGAAATGCATACACTCTTCCTAGGAATAAAGTTTGAGATAGATCTTAATGAGAAGATTGAGATCTATGTGAGCGACAAGAATGGAGAATGGTGTAGGATCAAAAATTAACCCTTTCCTTTACACGACGATATCTCAGGAACAGAGAGTGCTATCGAGATAAACGAAGAAGTGTTTCAAAGCACAAGATTCTGCGTTTCTGATGATCGTTCACTCATTTCTCGAAAGTCACTACTATCTTCGGAGTTATATCGATTCAAATTTTAATAAAACACACTATAATATTCACGCGAAAGAAATAAAATCCGTATACGTAATTTTCAGATGACAACAAAGCGGCACGTTAACCTAAATGTCACCACTATCAGCCATTCGTGCTAATTAATCTTGTCTCCTGTGTGGCGTTATCGATAATTTCGCAGGCAAGATACGATGCAGATACAATTGACCAATGTCAAACAGGCAATTCTACTACGGCACAACATGCCTCGTTTCCGATCGTAATTCCGATTGTCAGGTATATCATATCGTTGGACAGGAACGAAGCCGAAATCGATCTCGATCTCGATTTCGGCAAGATATCGATGAACAATGGCGGACTCGTAAGATATACTTATCCATCATCCACAGCTAATGTTGCAACTGCGCGTGACAAACGTTGTTTAATAGCTCTGTTGACCGCGCGTTTCGCATCTGATACCTGTCACGCGCCGGTGTTTACTCAAAATGTCGACGAACCGGAACTATATACGATTTTATTCGCTCCAGTAACCGAATTCCCATGATTATCGTGGTAAAGATCGAATTAAGGACAGCGACCTGTCTTATCGACATCGCTCACCTGCACCCTCCTACCTTTGTCGATGATACAGTCTCGAATCACTTCTGATGCCTAAGATCCGATCAGATAGGTTTTCGAATCGGATTCAAATCAATGTTTCTTTCTAAATTTTAAAATATCCAACCAATACTTTCTTCTGCAGTAAATCGAAAAAGTGCACACTCGTGGAAGAATCCTTCAATGATGACTCATACTTATTTTTATTCGCATATATGCATGATAATAAAAAAAATCATCGATAGTAAGATAGAATATGAGAGTCGCGCGCGTCAAGGAGTGCCGAAAGGGGTGGAGGAAGCGCCTGACCTTGACCGGCCAATTGATTTTCCACGGACCACGACGGCTCGGTGGTCGTAAATAAATCAGAGACGAAACTTTTCGGTGAAATTGCTTTCCAGCGAGTAATTAACGTGGACCATCGAGGGGATAACGAGGTAATCTAGAACGTTCACTTGGCCCTATCCAGGCCGGGGCCAGGATTCATCGTTTATCCAGAAGCTAACGAAGCAAGTCCCGGCCAAGACGACTTCGTTCAAAGACCGTCTGTCACCCTGTCTCGCCGATTGTCGATCTATATATACGTATAATAATGCTTCAAAACGTCGTTGGTTTACGGATTAAGACGACGACGAGGATTTCGGGGCGAAATTCATTCGATCATTTCGGCCGACGAGTGGATTTAGGTCGGTTTGACGAGCAAGCCAATCAGAGTTTGCCGAAACACGCGGGCACAAGGTCTGGAATTCCTTTCAAACACAGGCCACGGGCTTCCTATTCTCCGAACGTAGTCACCACGCCGCCCAGCACTCTCCGTTGTCTCTGTTTGATTGGTTTAAATGGCGCGGCAGCGACCACAATTCGACCGACTATCTGGGAAACGCTTTAACCAGCCGTGTTGCCTACAATTGAGCGGCGCGCGTTTATCAGCGACGTTGACGTTACTAATCTTCGGCTGCTCCACTTTCTTCCGGCCGACTGTTCGATCTGTCGTGTCCCCAGTCAGTTTCCGCCGTTTCCTTTTTACTCCAACCCCTCTCCTCCCCCCCTTCCTCCTTTGACTGACTCGATCTGCTTTAGTTTCGAACGTCATCCGTACGCCGTTGCGCCAACAAGGAACAACTGGGTTCAGCGGATTGGGGGATGTGTGTCGGCAGTTCTTCAGCAATTACGATGTTTCGAGTCGAATACTATTTACGAGACTCTCCTCTTTGAAAAGAGTCTCAGAAAATATGTCTTAAAATATCTGATTTAGCGTTTTCGGATATCGCTGGAAAACGCTGGAATTTTATTGTTATTTGTTTTGTTTTACAATATTGAAAAAAAGAAAAAAATGCCAGATAGAAATTTATTATTTTTACTAAATACACGTATCCTTTGATCACGTTCATCTATTTTGAATAAATCAGTAAGATATTATATTTCTATATTCTAAAGATGTATTTTTTGTTTTGTCTTGAAATTATAAATGGTTCGAGTTTCGCTGATTTTTGACTTTTCGAGTGTTGACATTTCGCGATTCAAGTGGATTAATGTAAATGAATACTCACCACGTAGAAACCTTCGAGGGCTCCAAGAAGAGTGACCAGTTCGACGTTCTCGAAGCGGATATCCGGCAGGAGTGCGAACAGTGGACACCTGACACCAGCTTTCAACGCTCTGTTCAAACAAGAATTTTCGGTTTAATAGATTTGATCTGTGGAAGAGAGAGAGAGAGAGAGAGAGGAAGCCGAAAGGGTGATCAAACATAGGTAAAATTAATTCTATCATTCCAGGATACGAAAAGGGAAATAATACATCAATGTCAATTTTGCCCGCGAAATGAGAAAATTAGAATATCCATTGTACCATTGTCGAGATCAATGTTCTATGAAATGGGAATAATGAAACGATCGTTTTCGAATTAACTTCTTTGGAATCAAATTTTTTTTTCAGGTTTTACAAAGTATTTTTTTATCGCATAATAAAAAAAAAAAGGAAAAAAAAAAGGGAAAAAGAAGCCAGTTTATTTGATAAAAAACCGTTTAAAATTTAGCGACTAAACGTTAAATAATAATCGTTGTACGTTCATTTAAAGATAACCGAGGATAGAATTTCAATAAAATTTTATTCATTGTTTCATTATAAAACGGCAAATTGTGCGTTATAATGAAATGCGCTTTATACATATATATATATATATATATATTTAAAATTCAACGTAAAAACATTATTGGCGATATTAATGCAGCCATCGAAAAAGTTACATCTACCACTAACATAAAATTTAAATATAATTTAATTATAAAAATAACAATTAAACCAACGAGATAATAATCAATCAAAGATTTTAATTGCAATAAATTCAATTATGCTTTTCAATAATCAAAATATATTTAATACGTTCAATTAAACACGATATAATTAATATCAATAACAATATATAATCATTAAGAATAACCTAATATTTATCATCCAATTAAAAATAAATTATACTAATCTATAGAGATCAAAGTTAAAATAATATCATATATAAATAATCTCTTCATCCGAATAGAAACCAATCAATATTAATTTTTGTCGAAAGAATTCTTTTGCCAAGCAAAAATGATCTGAAATTCAAAAAATCAATTTGACTTTTATCGATTCTCATTAAAGGAGTAAGAAGAGCAACGAATCCAAGATCTGGACTGGAATAATAAATCCACTTCTTCAATCACAAACTCGTCGAATTTTTAAAAATTGTAAGGTTACATCCAGAGATTATAATTCCTCAACCCAATTACTCACAATTACTCTTAAAAAAAAATTTATCATCCAGGTTTCGAGGCATCGAGCCTTTCAATTTAAAAGCCCGACTACGGAAGATGAAACGGTCGCTTTTCTCCCCTTTAAGACGCATACGGCATAACGTAACCAATATCTCATCTCCCCGCGAGCGTCGCCTCGTCTCTCGAACGCAATTTCCTTTCCCCGAAAACCCTCACGTCGCGCGGCTTTAAGCTTTGCACCGCAGGCGTCGCGCGAAATCAAGGAATCGCGCGGACTAATATCGGACGAAAAGTCGAAAGTCGCTCCTCCACCCTGTTCCTCCCGCTGTTTCCGTCGCGGTATTTCGGCTGTCACCGCGCCACGTATGCGGGGAATCCCCCTGGCGACGATCTCGGGCCGCGGAATTTCATTTTTCAACTGAAATTCGAGACAGCGGGGCCGTGCGGATCGCGAGGAATCTCGCTTTATTCGCGCGTGCACTGGAAACCGACGACGATTCGCGAGAGGGATCGTGAGAAACTGAGGATTCTTCGCCGCGGAGGGGTGGTTGATTAATCGCCTCGAATCGGATGGAGAAGTTGTAGAAGGAAGCACGGGAGCGGATAATGGATAGAATTAGATGTCTTGGAGTCTCTTTCACTCTTTCTCTCTCTCTAAGGAGACGCTTGATTACTTTGGTCTCTTTGCGCTGGCTACGATTCTTCTATTGCATTTCGCTTTGACGCGCGAATATTGCAATTTGAAACTCTCGGGAGTTTCTCTCCTCGAGAATATATCCTCTTCGGGATATAATGTATCGATAGTGACTGTTCGATATTACTCTCTTTTACTCGTCGAGAGCATTTCCCTCCTCGATCCAATGTTTATTAATAAAGTTGTCGCAGAAAATTATTAGGAAATATGAATATGAAGGAATAAAGAATAAGATTAATGGGATAAGTGAAACATTTGGAGTGAATTTTTCTAATCCTAATAATGTCAGATACGAAAAAAAGATTCATATTCTCAAAATTTTTCCCCCATGTTTTCTATTTTCTCTCGTCTTTCGTCATATCTATTCGACAAACGATATTGTTTCTGATCGGAGGAGGAGAGGGGCTGGTTGTTCGTCGCAAAAGAAATCTATCAAAAGGTTCGTCGAACCTCGAACGTTTATTCCGCGGTAAAAAGCGCGCGACAGTAAAAGGCGGATCGAGGGGTGGTGGTTACCTTGGGCGGTGGCCCTCGATCATGAATATTTACCCTCGTCTCACAGCTTCGCTTCATTCCGTATTTATTAAGCGAGGGACACCTCGCGAATCAAACGTGCCGTTGTCATAAATAGACAGGGTCGATCCTTCCGTTAAAAACTGATAGATCCGATGAATCATTCAGCCGATCATGCACACGGACAACCCTTCTTTCTCGGGGGTATACCTATTCCGTGTGTGTTCTTATAAATATTCAAGAGACCCATTTATCTTTCCTCTTGGAGGACATCCATCATACGAAGCGGGGAGGGGGAGGAAAAAAACGTTTCCAATAGGAGAGATAGGAGGTGAACCGAGCCGTGTTCTCGTTCACTTACGCGAGAATTTAACGAGGTAAAGACCGCGTCGATTATCGCGAAATTTTCAGATATCTTTGATGCGAGATTTATCGAGCGTTATTCGTCAAAGTCATCGATAATCGCGATTAATTGAAAAACAATACGGGCGACGAAGTTTGTATTATTGATGGAAAAATCAATTTAAAGTCACGCAATCGTATTTGTCATGAAATTGAAAATCAAAGTCACTTGAAAATAATGATACCGAGGATCAAAGTTATTTAAAGATTGTAATATCGAGAGTAAAAGATATTTGATATTTTTATCATCGAGATTATCACATCGCTCGAGAATTCAGATACTTGACAACTCAGATCGATTTCTAGATTTAACGACAAGAATAATTTTTAAAAAAGTCAGACAATTAAAATTTGGAAGTTTGAAATTATTATGAAAAAATTAAAATTCATTTGGATGTATCATCGAATTATTGATTTGATAATCTAAAATTTGATTTGAAAATTTGCGGACGACGATTTGTTTCGATTCGACTAATTTTTCATTTCCTTCGATGATATTTTTTTTTGTCACGAAAAACATTTGAATACTCGTATTCAAAGAGAAGATGAAGTTAACCGAGTTATCCACCGCGAAATCTTTGTTATTCAACAAAAGTAATACGTCGAATGAACCTGTATTTTAATATCTTTAATTATTATTACAGTGCAATTAATACATAATTACGTGACGATCGGATTTAGATAATCCGTGTGTTCTTGTTTACGTTCCCGGAAAATAAATGATAAATATATACCATGAATTCTTTCATTATTTCTACGACTACTTAATCTTATTTTCAAAAAAAATTAAACATGACGAATTTATGCTTATATAATTCCGTACTGGAAGTTAAATAACAATAATAATGATTTAAAAAATTATTGACGATTTTTAAATATTTTAGAAAACACGATTCTATGATTTTGCATGATTAAAAAACAAATGCATTTACATTAAATTAAAATTAAATAAAAATGATTGTTTTTGAACTTCTTAGATTATATTCACTAAACCTATTTCAAAAATTCACGAATTTAATAAAAAATTGCGTTAAAATTTTCTAAAACATAAATGTATTATAATTACAATTAATATCGATATTTATTAACGTTAATTCTTAATCAATAATAAAGTTAGCATACGATTATGTAATTGCAATTGGAAAAATAATTTCAAAATTTTAAGAGTTAGTATATATATATAATGAGAGAGAAAGGGAGGGAGGGAGGGAGAGAGATAATATTAATTGAATCGTACCTCTTTACACCCTTAGTGGCCGCCTCGGCGAAGCTCCGCACATCGTGGTAATCCATGTTGAGCGGGCCGGTCGGACTGTAAATGAGCCTTTTCGCGGGTAAATTGATGGGCAAAACCGCACCGATTACGCCCAGGGCGGAATCGATCTGGGCAGCGCTGAACAGAACCGTTTTGAAAGGCTCGGGCTCGTCGTATCCCGGCGCGCATCCTGACACC
The DNA here is from genome assembly GCF_014066325.1 of Apis laboriosa. Lineage (NCBI taxonomy): Eukaryota > Metazoa > Arthropoda > Insecta > Hymenoptera > Apidae > Apis > Apis laboriosa. The sequence continues at coordinate 4,803,121 of NW_025222592.1, forward strand.
AGGATTATGCCATCGTAGTCGCAGCTGCAGATGTTCGGCTCGATTTTCAGTTGACATGGCATCCATCTGAAACGAAATCATCATCATCACTTGTTAATCGTGCCATTAATTGTCCTAGCTCATTCTCGATTCGTCGATAATTATTAGCCAACGATTACAGTCATTGTGGGACGCGTATCACTATCATCCGATCGTTAATCGATTATCCAACAGCATTTCGATTGGTTGCTATACATTAAAATGATATTATCGACAGGACACGAATATCAGGAAGATTTAGGTAACTAGGCGTGGAGTTAAGAAAATCTTGCAGTTTAGTTGTAATATAAGGCCGAGGTGGCAAATATCCAGAGCATTAGATTTAAGAATAGAGATTTATCTAGGATCTTGGATAATCTCAAATGAAATGGATGTGAGAAAGAATGGCGTAGCTTTTCTCTTGAAATTTTTCTCTTGGTAATTTTCTGGAACACGATTTTCTTGGTTTCGAGAGCTAGAGTCGTTTACAATATAGTAGGATTTGTTATGATTCAAAAGTTAGATCTTTATTAATATAAAGTAATTATTTTAATAAAGATATCTTATTGAAGAAAATAGTTTCGTTATTTTTGATAAATTACATATAGCAAAGGAAACATTTCTCGAAATGATTGCACTAGGAATTCGATATAAAAACGAGGGTTCCAAAAAGCCAAAAGCAATTTGATACGAATCTCTGAGATCTCACGTGGTTTCGAAATCACTGCGGTTCCGCCCACGAATCCGTGATTTATCGTGAAACACACAACCTCCACTAACTTTTGAAAACCTTTCCGTATCCTGATAAATTTGCCTTGTTTCTCATCGTTTTCCTTCTTTCTTTAATACAAAATCTCAATTTTCTCAAAAACATTAAACACCCTCACCTTGAATGTTTTTTAACGAAAAGTTGAATGAGTTTAGAAACTCTGCTTTCAAACTGGTATTACCGTCGAAGGAAATTTCACGAAGAGAAGGTTTTCACTGAGGAATACTCGAATCCTTGCATGGTGCAGTTATATGTAAGAAGAAAGTTTCTGTTGGCTTATTTTCGCGGATTCACGGCCATAGGGGCGTCTTTTCACGAGTTCGAGAACCAGTTCACCCCCCTGGGGACGGACGTGTTAAATCGCGATACAATTCGTAATTTTTTGGTCCTTTATTTTCGTTATCAATCACCAGACACGCCTCTTGAATTCTATCATGCACAAATATGCAGAAATTTGATCAATATATTTGATCTGAGCTAAGTTTCAAATATTGCTATCTGAATATTATGAAAATTTTTGCTTTCTTGTTGCAAAACTCGAAATTATGTTGAGATTCATATGATCATTTTATTTTTCACATAATATTTATTTAATATATATTTTGCAATATTGATTGAAATGTGTAAAAGCGCACCTTTATAAAGAAATATATGGGAAATAACTTTTAATGGATATAAACTTTTAAAAAAAAAATTATATTAATTGTAAAAAATTATATTAATGATTGAAATGTGTAAAAGCGCACCTTTATAAAGAAATATAATATAATACGAAATATAAAATATAAATATAAATATAAATATAAAATAGAATATAATATAAAATAGAAATATAATATAATATAATATATAATATAATATATAATAATATGGGAAATAACTTTTGATAGATATAAACTTTTCAAAAAAAAATTATATTAATTAAAATAGAAAGTTAGAATATTTAGTAAGATACTAAATATGCCTAATACACTAAATATATACTAAATATTTTGATAAGTATCAAAGTAATCAAAAAAACAAGAAGAATACAAAAAGAGACAATGATTAATAATTATGTTACTATCCTTATAATATAAAAGTATCAAGTCATTGTCAAGTGATTTATGATCAATATGATTACTTTTAAAAGAAGCAAAATAATATGAATCTATTAGTATTCATGAATGAATTCAATTTAAATTAATACTAGAATTATTAAGTTTACGTCAACTGGTTTCAAATCTTTTGTTTTTTTAATTATATAAAGTACATAAGTATTTTTGATAAAATTAACATGTCAACATTAGTCCTTATTCAAAGAGAATATATAATCAGATATAATTATTTTCATAATAGGATAAAATTCTTTAACTTTTGTCAATATATAATCAATATATAATGACACAGATGTATAAGCACATACTTATAATTGATAAATTTAGTGTTAATATGTATAATAGAAGATATTTACTTACATTACTTTATCTATTTAAATCAATCCAAACTTCTTTCAGAAAAATATTTATTCTTCACAAGAAATATTCAACAAACACTAAAAGATATCAAAAAAATTTAAAATAACGTTCGTCTTCATAAAATTAAAAGTAAAACATGGCGGTTTCTCGAGATGAGCCGAACTACGCCGAATTTACACGAAGCCAATCGAGCTAACGATTCCACAAGGAAACATGAACCTTTATACACAATTACACAATACATCGTTTCATCGCTTCGCGCGTTTTACCTCGATTCTACCGCCATGATGTATACTGTAGCTACGACGTATCCTTTCTAGAAATTATCCTCTTCTCAAAATCAATAATGATTTTTCTATTGGTCACTGGATCCCTCGAAGGGATTGGATTGAAACTGTGCGTGGATCACGATTAAAAAATCGTGTAGAAGGTGGAGAAAATCGTGACGTTCTTAGACGTCTCTCGACACGACGCGAGACACCGAAAGGACCGAAATACTGAGGAAGGAAGAACAACGACAATCGACTATTGCTTTTTGCTGTCTACTTCACACTGGATATCGATTCTCGCTCACACTGCGTCCATCTTCTTTTTGTTCTAGTGTTTCTTAGTTGTTCGTCGTTGATTATTTTATTTCGTAAATGGGATTTCATTGACACATCTTGAGAATTTTTATTAACAGTGTACAATGTCATCAGGTCATGTGAGTAATTTATCTTTTATTAATTGTTTGCATATATTAATATAGATGAGATAGGAATATATAAATCATTATTAGACTGTGGATGATTATGCAAATTTGTATTTTCATCAAAACAATAAAAAATAATAAGTTTTTTTATTTTATATATTTAAATTTCTTTTAAATGCATAAACATTCATAGTATATTATAATAAGAAATGAAATTTTGATAATTCTTATTTTATTACAATAAGAATTTGTTTATTGTTTTTATTACAATTATCATATTTATTACATTTACGAAATCATTTTAATTACATTAAAATAAGATGTAAATCGGTTTTTAGCCTAAACTTAAGATTTAAGAAAAATTATATATTAAATAGGTTATATTATTTTTGTTATAACAGATTTTTAATACGTTTTTTTTTTTCCAAGTTTTGATTCATTCTCTAAAAAATATTATATTCACTTTACGAAAAATATTCTTTTTATGCAAGTCAGGATGAAAGAAAATTGCTATTACGAAATAGGGTCATGACTCAAAAAAGAATCGGGAAACATTGCTTTAGAAAACGTAACTCTTCGAATCACATTTTCTATAGCATCACTTTATACCGTATTCATACGATCTAACTTTCGTATGACGTGATTTAACTTTTATATTATATATAGACAGGAATTATAGTAAAATTTTAAGGCATCCAATTTCGATTATATTCTCCAATCTTTACGAAGAGATTCTATGGCCATTCTCTTGGCTCTGGTTTCTCATAAATTTGCAAATTTACATTTGTTGAAAGTGACACGGTCTATAGATTTTGTAACGCGAAATTTCCTAAAAGTAAGAACGATGAAGTCGTTCGATTTTTTATCCTCTTTTTCTCTCTTTCTCTTTACATGATTGATTTTTAATCCAAGACGATTTTCGATATGAATCCACATTTCATTGTAATTTTTGCATTGAAACGCGATTCGAAAAGTGTTGAAGGAAACGTCGAAGCAATTTAAACGACAGGTAATAACGTTATCTAATCGATCGATTGACATCATCGATTAATCTCGAACGCGATTACACGTCGAGACATGTGAATTTCTGATTGATGAATGTACGTATAGCTACAGATTTTTATTTTGCAAAATGATAGATCTTTCCTCTATAATCGGAACTGGGAATGATTTCGCTGACTGATTGAGGGCATCGTTCCTGAACCACGGGTTATCGACCGAGCGGAACGATATTATCGATTAAACTAGAGGAAAAATTCGGACAGAACGCGCGCAATTTAAAAAATTTCGATGAATTGATATAACTAACAGAGTAATGGATGAAAAAATGAAACGTCAATTTTCAACACAACACTTAAAAAACGCGATATATTTGTGCAAAAAAAAAAAAAAAAGAAAAAAAGAGAAGAAAAAAAAAATAAATATTCACAATATTTCGTACAGATCTATTCGATACTTGATATACATATATCTAACGCAATTATATTTGTTATATCTATATGTTACAAAAATAACGTAATCTATGACATATAAAACTTACAATAACGTAGAGACGAAGCTCCGCGAGTAACGGAGGCACACTCAATGTACAATTTACGCGAATAGTACTCGCGCTCTGTCATCACACGCCTCTTTCATTTGCATAGTGAATCATACTTGTCGCAAAACGTAAACTCATACCTTTAAGAAATCTTGCGCAACGGACGCATTAACATCCGCTTGATATCTCACAATCTTATCACGATTCAATACTTTCGTTACAAACTAATGCAGGAACGGAATCGGAGAGACGAAAGCCACCGGTGAAAGCGTTTCTATATCAAATGTCAAAGATCACTTTCCCTCGTCTATAATCAAACGCGAATAAGGAACATTTCTCGTATTATTGTTACATAATATATTTCGACGAAATAGGAATAGAAAATTTAAAAATAAAAATTAAAACAAAAATGAAAATTGATATGTACAAAAAGATATTCATCGCGGTATTTACAGATTGAATCAAAATTTGTCTAAATTCTTTTAAAATCTTGATTACGTCTTAAATTTTCGTCCAAATATAATCGAATTTTCTAAACGAATATCACAAACAATCCACGATTCCGTTCCTGACTTGAGACAATGAGTATTACATGCGTGTGTACGTATAACGTACAGAGTTCTTGTGGCAAATTTGCGAATCGAAATTCGCAAATGACTGGCTGTTTCCACGAAGTATTACATATATATATATATATTTTTACATGGAACTACATTAAATGTACGAAGTTCGCGTGAATCAAAGTGAAACTCGTCAGTCGAAAAACAATGTGAAACAATCAAGATAATCTCTAAGATAAGGAGAGACATGATGAGACATGATGAGACACGATGAGACAATCGAATCAACAAAGTAGCTGCAGTTCTACGTGCACTGATAAATGCCATCGTTTTTAATCTGCAATTACAGAAAGCTGACTCGTTCGCATGAACCGGATTTCAGTTCTCGATACCGAGACACTAATTCTTCTTGGAATCTCTACTTAACATAATTACTCTGATTAAGTGTACGGTGGTAAGGCCAAGTAATCACGCGTATGCGTCTCAACGCGTGGCTCAGCGAAGCCTACGACTTTGTACTACCGTCTACCCTGTAAAATCGCTCGCTCGCCAATTCTGAATATAAAAATTAAAGATATACGTGAAAACTTCTATACGAAATCGATGAAAACTATTACTAAAAAGATTACATTTCAGCATCATCGCCTGTAATACTACCAACATAGGACCTCGATCGACGAAATTAAAAAAGAAAGAATATCACCCAGATAAGTTAGTTAACGTTGGACACTCGGATATGAAATATTTTGGAATCAGCCTCGGTTCTCGGACAAATCTTCGAGACTCCGGTGATCTCTACTCGGAACGAAGAATATCAGAGCCTCCTCAAAGCCTCGTCCCTTTGTTGACCTCGTTGGTCACGTCGAGCGAGACGTTCTTGAGGGCGTTCAGCTTCTCTATGTAACCGACGTCGATACGAAGGTTCCCGCCATCATCGACGACCCCCTGAAGAGTGGCAGTCTTTTCCACGCCATTCGCGATCGAGGTCACCGAGGACGAGGAAGTCGCGTTCGCCCCGTTCTGCTCGTTCTGCAACCGCGTGCTGCTCGCGTATAATCTCCGCCTTCCCGGGAAGAATCTGGAGATCTTCACCGCGAGAGGGTGAAGGAGATGCTCCTCGTACATGTCTCCTTTCGGGTCGGCTGTCACCAAGCTCACGATAACACCGACGATCACCGTCGACATGCTTCCTATGAACGCGTAATACATATACGTGATGCTGTACAAGAACTCGATAGGGCCTATACCCGCCATTTCCTCGTCAGTTCCGTTCCTAAGCAACGGTCCATTTTCGTACGAGTTATTGGCCGTGAGATAAGGTATGCTGGCTGGTTTGGTGATCCAAGGGGAGAACGTGTCGTTCTGACAGTTCTCGGTTGACAGAGGTAACGTTTCCACGTTGTTGCTGACCGTCAGGTGGCCGAACGTGATCCATAAAGTGGTCACGTGGCTGAAGATCATCCCGGCCGCGGCACCCTTCCAGTTGGCGCAAGGAACGAGCATGGCCAGTAGAAAAACGCCGAGCAGGGGGCCGGAGGTGGCCGACGTCATCAGCATGGACGACTCGATCACTCCCGATAGCATTGCGATGAGGAAGCTCACTCCTATTATCAGTATACCGTAGATAACGCTGATCAGCTTGATCAGGTGCAACTGTTGCTTATCTTTCAAGTTCTTCATCGAGGGTATTTGACCGAAGAAGTCCTCGAACGTGACCGTGGCGAGAGAGTTCAGATTAGACATAGCCATGGTGAGGGCGCTGTTGAACAAGGTAGCCATTACGAGGCCCAATAAGCCTGGAAAGTTGAGGAATTTATCTTCCACGTAGAACGGCACGATCTCGTCGAATTTTGAGATGTATCCCAGCGACAGGGGGTCGCAGTCCGCGTAGTTGGCGAAGATTACCATTCCAACCACCCAGGAGAGGGAGAACAGGACGAAGATTATAGGGATGTTGGCCAACATAGTCCTGAAACATGCATATTATATTTTTTCTTTTTTCATTGAAATACGAAATATACACTTAAACTCTATTCTCGCTGCTCGATCTTAACAACGTATGTCGTTCTTAGATACACGCGAGGTCGACTCGATAACGTTGAGCACCTTAGCCAGAGGAGGGAGTATCTACCGTTAAAAGTTTGGCCTGCTGCCATTTGACCCTACCGTGGGTGCCAGCCGAAAGACTCATTGATTATGTGGTAAAGGGTAGTGCGGAGAGAATTTCGCGAATCGAAAGGCATCTCGGCCAAAGATGGACCGCGTGGAAATCTGTTCAGCCGAGTTAAAGAGACGGAGTCCAATTCGCGAAACTTTTTAGGACACTTTGAAACTCTCTTAATTCCACGACAGTTCGATACCGATTTTCCATAGAATTTCAATCGGATGCCGAGAGAGAGGGAAAGATACAGAATATATCGTAAATTTTTAAAACAATTTCGAACGATTATCTCAAAATTTCGTTCGAATTTTTCCGTAAGTAAGCAGCAATGTCAATTTTCTTTTTTTTTTTCATTCTTTTTTCCATTCTCTAAACTTTATCAACGGCCCTCGAAAAATGTGTAATAAAACGACAAATCGTCGGTAGTTTTGCCCGCTCGCGCGCTGTTATATACCCTAATAAAAATCCATACGATGAAACATTTTTATCGCGAGAGTGGAGAACGCAGCCATGACTGCGATTATATTCTAATAAAAGTCCATTTCGGGCCGAGGTTTTTATCGCGGCCGTACCGACACTTCGTTTGTTCGAATTTATGCACTAATAAAACGGTCCTGTCCTCGTCGATGCGTTACGTTATCCCGAAAGGGATAAATTGCCTTTGGAATCGGTTGTTAATTTGTTTCGTATTTTTTTCTTTTTTTTCTTTTCTCTCTATCTAGAAACAATGACACGCGAGGGGCACCAAAGGTTTTCGCGTGTCCGACTCGTTTAAACCTCAAACGAGATCTTTTCGCGCTCGAATCTCTGGTTGTACAAGATTTAATTGGAGATTTCATTCGTAAAATGCGAAGAGACGAGTATACAGAGCCGGACAAAAGTATTGGCACGCTGTAATTTTCTTCTTTGCAACGTAGGATTTTTCCCTCTAATTTTTTGTCGAAAATATAATTCTAGAATTCAAGTGTAAAATATTAAACTGTACGATATTATTTGTAATGCAAAATAGATTGAAATATTTTTATTTAGATAAAATTCTAAAAATTTATATATTTTGCATAAATTTAGAATTTACAAAATATTATTATATCTAATGCTTAAATCAAATATTATTTCACGTTTAAGTAAAATATTATTTCCTATTTACATTTGGTTTCGAAAATAGGATATACAATTTATGCACATTTGAAATATTATATTTCATTATGTAAATATTATTTCAAAACTCTATTTCCTTTATAAAATAGTATCTATATGTAGTGATATTTAGTTTCTCTAAAAATTAGCCCTTTATTAAATAACTTTAGACTCTAGAATTACATTTTGACAAAAATGTTGGAGGAAAAAATTCTCAGAATAGAGATTTACGAAGAAAACGTCACTAGCAGAGTATGCGTATATTTTTGTTCGGTACTTTATGAATATTAAACTCGTAAAATTTGAAGTGATATTTTTTCTGCGGAGAATTATCCATATTTTATTTGTCTAAATCCTTTTAAAATGGCTGAGTTAATATTTTTTCGCGAAAGAGTTTCGTATCTCCCGCGATTTCTGACTAATAATATTTCGAAAGCTGAATAAATAAAATATGGATATTTCTTGAATTCGTACGTCAATCTTTTCACGTTTTGAATGAATGAATTTTTTTTTTTTTTTTTTTTTACTAAATGGAATCGACAGGATGTATGGTTTCTTCGTTTCGAATCATTCAAAGATTTAACTTTTATCCTCAGTGGAAGGACGAAAAGAAGTTCGCAAATTACTTTCAGTCTGCTTTTCATCGTAGGTGTTCATCGTCCATGAAAAACGGAGTTATTGCGTCATGTGAGTTATAAAAGGGGAGCGAGATGTGGTTTTTTTTAAACGACGAACGTCTCGATACTATTTAACATTTTTCCAACTGTTCCAATGGTTCTGAACGAAAAATGAAAAATACGTTTCGCGTATTTAAATGTCATGTCGTTAATTGTAAGACACGTCATTAAAATTCACTTAAATTGTTTCGATAAAATACGAGGAGGAATCGATAATCGAATGGAACCGTTATTTATTTCTTAATTTTTTTTTCTTAATTTTGATAAACAAGGATAAAGACCGATCAATCGCAAGTAAAAGAAGATTAGATAAGTGTAAGAATTTATATAATCAAGTGAAATGGTTATCATTGAAAGACACGCGACTCATAGTCAGCTTATAATAATAATAATAATAATATCTAGTAAGATAAACGTCAAGCAGGAATAATTTCTAGCAAGCGTGATGATGATTCATATTGCGCACGTGATTGACCTTTTAATTGAAATGCCAATCGTCAATTGAACCACACCATAACCTAAACTGCACAATTCCATCAAAGTTAATTATTTGATTTTTATTAAACACTTAACAATATATATTTTTCAAGAAATGGATTTAATTAATGGGTACCTCAATTGGAAGATTGAGAATCATGAAATTCACTGTTACTATTCCAATTTAAAATCTATTAAAATAAGAGAATATAAAACAAGGAAAGTTATTTCAAGCTTCGTATAAAACTTCATATAATTAATTTCTCTAAAATGTTTTATACAGCGATCAATATCACTATGATCCCGCCAATTGTCTCAATTCGGAGGAAAAGAAATAAAAGGAGCGAGTAAAAAGCGGAAAGAAAAAGTAGACACGATCAATCGGACAGAGTTTCTTTGAGATCATTCTCGAAAGGATTTCCCTCCTTTCGTCTTTCTAGCTCGAGGGAAAACAGTCGATTTCGTGTACACGTCGACTAAGTGATCCGCAAACTTTCAACTCACACCCCTCTTACTTTATTTCTGGGATACAAGACATATTCTCCCTTCACGCTTCGTAGAGAGACGTGGTCGATGATAATTCCGATTGCTTGGCGGAAAGCCGCTCTAAGGGGTCAACAATGGCGGCAACAATGGCGGCCGTAAGAAATTAATCCAATTAATTCTTATCTCGATCATTTTTTTTTTTTTTTAATGATATCACAAGCAATTTAGGTCAACGAAATTCAGCAAAATGTTTTTTTTGGTTTTCTAGAAAAATTTTTTCGTCCAAAAATTTATTTTCGTTTGAATAAAGGGTTACAAACTATCATTTCAGAAAACTTTATTAAAAATACTGGTATAATTTTTTTTTATTTATAATTGAATTGTAAAGGAAAGGCAATCTTTTTAGTATATAATCAAAATTCATATGTAGAAAAGAAGAAAAATGATTACTCATTATAAAATGAAAAGATCGAGAATCATTGTTTCTCAAGATTTTAAAATATCTATGCAAACTCTTTCCTATCGATTTTTAATACACAAATCGTTTATTGAAAAATCACTTCTACGTTTAAATATATCGAATCTCGTAACACGTAATGTTATCTACACGATACTTATTTACATATCAGTCGCGTAAAATGCTAATATCATGCATGCCTCGAAGTCATAGCGTACACAAGCGATTTCTGTATTCCGCAAACTTCTCGAATATACCGTCTAATATTTTTCTCTTTTTCTTTCTCTCGGCCGAGAAACACCAGGGATAGATTTCGGGGAATCAATGGTTCCAGAAATTTCGAAATTTCACCGCGAGATACGGCCGCGAGCCGTGTAATTTCACCGAGCGTTATTCCTCGCTAAATTATTACGAAAATGCGAGGTAACACGGTTAACAATAAAAGTACGAAATACGTCAAAATGACGGGTTTCCAATTTTTCAATGTTCTCGCAATTACGAGAAATATACGGGTGGTTTACCCGCGAAATTAATTTGATTTTTATCGAGATAGAAACATCATCGTACGTACGTATACCCATATCAATCATTTCCATTAATAATTCCATCTTATATCCAGCCGGATGAAATCGATTTTGCAGTTTCATTTATTATTAAATTTTCAATTTGATTTAGGAAGATTTGATAAAAGAAATTATATACTCACTTGATCACTTTCCTCTCGCTAGTCATGCTACAATATCTCTGCACGAAGTTCTGCTGACAACCGAAGATGGACAGGCTCATGAATAATTGACCCAGAGTTGCCGACAGAGTCGTCACTCTAAGTGTGGGATCGAAATTCATACTGAAACGAGAGATCGGTTCGATTAATTTGCGAGGAATTGATCTATAATCTTCTTGTTTTTCAAAATTTTACGAAATTAATGAAAATACTTGGGAAATGTCTTTTTTTTTTTTTTTCTTTAAATCGAAGGTTTACTTTGTTCTTTGTACTTTGTATCGTCTCGTGGCACAAGTGTATTGAATTGGAAGCTACGCGATGAGTATCCGGTAATCTTGTTCTGCGTGCATTTGAAATCGATTGTTCAGAATTATTTTCCCCTTCCTTAATTAAAGTTTTCTATATAATAGTTTCTTTCAGGATGCAAATTATTTTTATCTTTTAAATGGAAATTAGAAGAATCTATATACAATGGAAAGATTACAAATAAGAAAAATCTTTGTATTTAAAGATATACAAATATTTCTGTAATGTTATATGCACAAATAGGATAGGAGAAATTTTTATGATATTAATGCTATTTGTTAGAAATTAAATTGAATTAGAAAACAAACATTTTTCTGTTTGCATTTTCGCCATTATTCTTTGTAAACAATCTGTATATATTTATTTAAACGTGAATGACACGAGGAAAATTATTAAACTTTTTTAATTATCTCAAATATTTTGAAATGATAAATAAGAATATATTGTAAATAAGAAAGTATAGTAATATTAGGATACATGAAATAATAGTAGGATCGAGGTAAATATTAATGATATAATAACACGTGAACACTTTCATTTAACTCAGATTTAAATCTCGCCTAGATTTCACGTGAAACTTGGATCAATGTCTCGATTAAGCCAATAAAGATTGTCGATATCCAATCTAAACGTGTTATGAGGATTCCACGTCACTCTAATCCAAGCATTTAGCTTCGACCAATGTTTACACTTACTCGAAAAAATCCAATCGGCCACGTTCATACGTCACGTTTAAAATTTGACTGGGGCCGATATCAGCGGAGCCTCTCACGATTATCACGAGCGAGACACCGATCATGGTCAAACCTTGTATAACGTCTGAGAGGATGGCCGCTTTCAGTCCTCCCTGCAAATGCAAACATGAAATTCATGAGTTTTTTTACTCAAAATTTTGAAGCGATAATTTTTTTTAAAGAATTTTTTGGGAATTCTTTTCAAAATTTTTGAAGTGGTTTAACTTTTTATACCCCTTTTAAAATTCCTATGAGATAATTTAAATTTTAATTAAACGATAACGAATTTTTGTGCAGATTGATTCAAATTTTTTGAGAGATTAATTCTCAATATTAAGAGATGTAATCCTTTATCACTCTTTATCATTTTTCCCTTTCTCTCCCTCTTTATCATCTTTTAATAGCAACCTTCATTCTTAACGCAATCCACTTGAGAGAAAAATAACGATTTTTCGAAAAAAACAATTTTTCTTATTTTCAAATATATTCACAACAACACATTCAATTCTTGTATTGAATCGTTACGAATACAAATTTCTCTAATTGCAAAGCACCGCGTTTTTTTTAATATTTTCTTTACCATCACCATAAATTCGCGAGCTACGAAAAAAAAAAAAGAAAAAAATTGCAAACACAGAAAGAGAGAGAGAGAGAGAGAGAGAAAGATGGATATTTAATCCGACGGACGAAAAAGCGAAAATCGCGCGTTTGGACGCGGGAATATGCAAGGGAATATTTCAAACGAATTGAAAATTATTGGACGACACGGAAATGAATTCACGTGTACGACGCACGGGAAAGGCGAGTATAAAATGGACATTTTCACGTGGTTCTCTTGCCTACTGCGTTGTTCCACGGGAATTTTACGATCACGCGTGTTGTATTTACGATGCTTTCGATGGGAGGAAATGCCCTTTCGAACGGCCAACCCCTCTCGGATACAGAATAATTGATGGGGCGAAAATGCGGGGGCTATAGTAAGGACGATTTTAAATGAATCAGCGCGAAAAATCATCGGCCTCTTGGCTTTCTTCTCCTTTCTTTTGTCGTTGCTGTGTAAATCGCGTGGAATCGTCGATGATCGATGAACACTTCTCGAATGAATATTTATGATCCGGAGGCAATATCGTTAGCTTCGTGAAATATTTGGATCGAAACGAGATCGAGAATGTAAAAATAAAAATTAAGAGAATTTCTTCGAAATTTGAATTTGAGAAAATTTTGTTTGTTTTTTCTTTTTTTTTTTTTTTTCTCTCTCGTTCTATTAATCGCAGTGGACGAATATCCATATTGATAGATGTTTTTCTAAAATGTGTATTTAAAATAGCATCAAATAAGTATATTATATTATGATTACGAAGCGAGTTCGAGCTGATTTTTTGCTGAATTTTTATAAACTCGAACATATAAATTATTCATTACTTTTTTTTTAGCATAACAAGTTCGACGCTATAGATTAACGCTCGTGTTTATTCGCATTTTAATAATAAAGGGAAAAAAGTTTAAAATACAAGATGGAATTAAGATTAAGATTTTACGATGTTTGCTTCGTAAGATTTCCATAAGTGTATAAATATCTATAGATTTGGTAAATTTCTCTTTAAATATTTAGCGTTTAAATATTAAGAAAATTTCACGATCTTATTAACCTTTCAATACCATTGAAAAAAATGAACTTAATTTTTTATTTGTTTACACGTTTACATTCTGAAAAAAAATTTTTTTTTCTGAAAAAGTTCGTGACGCGATCACCTGCCATGGAAATTCCCATGGCGCGTACGTTCACGTCATTCGCATTAAATGTATTAATCAATTGATTTAGACTAACTTTCGATTTCACGATTATTTCCGATTCTAAATAAATACGATTAGCGAGTTTCAACATTTTTTTTTTTTTTTTTTGCCCCAAAAATTGATATAAAAAACCAGGTTAAACCGTGAATACATTTGAGAATAAAACTCTCTAGAGTTTGCTTTAAAAAATTATTTCTCGCTAATGCACCGAAATTAATTATCCGGGAATAATTGTCTCAAGTTATATTCACATCTTTAAATTGAAAATTACACTGTTGGATTGGGTATACATTCGAGAATAAAATTTTCAAGAATTATTTAGAAAAAAAAAAAAATAAATAAAAATTTTCCATTAAATTACATTAGAAATAATCCAATATCGCGTTCATTTCAAGAGCAAGCAATTCTCGATAATTTTCTTTTCAAATTACATTCACAAATTACATTACCGTTGAAAATTACACTCACCATAATTGAAAAGACGACAGATATAGATGTAATACCAACTATACTGGTCCAGTAAGGCAAGCCAATCACAGCCTTAAGAGCTACGCAAGGCGTGAATATCGTGACGGCCAAGTTCAGCAGGCTTCGTATCACGTAGGAGAAGCTTGCGAGGCATCTGACTAGCTTCGACTTGAACCTGGGAAATTAGCATAATTACGAGAGGTCTATTCTCCGCTTGTATATTACAGCCGGACATAATCGTTAAGCGGGAATATCGTCTCAAGGTTCATGGGAAAAAATTCAACTCTAAAACTTTTTCGAAACGATCGTTTTCCATTCGAGAGAAAGTCTATCTAGACGGATAAGAATTTTTAGCAAGGGGGAAAAAAAAAGGAAAAAAAAAAAAAAAAAAAAAAAGAAAGAAAAAATAGGAGGCGGATTTATACGGTGGTTGGTACCACGTAAATTGAAAATGTAAAATAGCCTGGTTCCAGGCAAGCAAACGACGATATCGAGTTGCTCGAGAGCATATCGTGTACAAGGTGAATTCAAATTTTCCCCGTGATCCGTCACGTGTGTCCGCGTGATTTCGAGGCGAATTATTTCTGGGAAGATATCTCGAATGATCTAGTCTATTAACTTTACATTGTGCCTTCCATTATTTAATTGTTGTGTTCATACAAAAAAAAAAAACGTGATGTGTTTAAAAAAACTTCCGGTTGGCGGCAAATTTTCCTCTCAACGTATTTCATCAGAGGTTAGAAATAATTGAAATAATGGCCGAAATAATTTCGAAATTGTTCATTATACTGAAAACGTTGAGTAATTTTTTGTAAGTATGGAAGATCAAGTTTCTTTCTTTGAATAGTTATACCTATATATATATAGTTAATCATTAAATTGTAATTATTCTATTTTTTCAAAGAATAAACCTTAAAATCGCGTATTTCAAAATATAGAAAGTTTCAAAGATGGAAGTACAATTTAATTTAATTTCAACGATTCGGATGAAACGCCCTATATATATTTAAAAAAAAAAGAAAAAAGAAAAACAGGAAAGAAGAGATTCGCCTGTTCCCACGAGCGAATTTTCAAGGATGCGGATCCAATTCCCGCGCGAGCGTTATTTCTCAACGTTATTCCCGCGAAATGATGATCGCGGGTCCGATGGAAACACGACTCTCGTAGATAATTACCTCATATCTAGATACTGATAGACGGACGTGATCCCGAGGCTGTAGTAAACCGGGACGAAGATGAAGCACACGATGGGATACGCGAGCATCATACCGTAGATGACCTCCCACATGGCGCTCCCTCTATAGTACAGCTCCGACGGATAACCTAGAAAGGATCTGACGCCAAGCGTGCCACGCGCGATTGACAGCATCATGGCGCCCATAGATACGGTACCCGTTGCGAACACGTAATCGGCCTTGGTCGTCTCCTTCCGCCTGCCACGAAACTTCCCCCATAACGGTATCACGAACGAGGCAACGATGCAACCGACGAAGACCAGATAGTCGGTCACCATGGACGACGGTTTGATCGTCATCCCGGGCTCTCTTGGGATTCCGTCTCTTCCTTCACCCTCGAGTACTGTCTGCTTTCGAAAAACAAGAGCGTAACGATATTACCGACGTGGTACTCGTTTATCCTTAACGGCCTCGTGTTTGAATCTAACCGCGGAACGATCACGAGTAAGAGGTTAGTCGATCTATGTTTACAGATGTCGCGTTTCGCTACTTTCTATCCTTTCCGTCTCGCTTCTGTGCAAATAGACAGACGTTCGTGATTGCTTTCGCACGCGTGCCTCGATTCGTGTCTCGAGCGCGCGTTTTGTGCGTCCCTGTTGGCGAACGATGGTCGCGACGTTACGAGAGACGTTAGATTTTTTTTTTTTCCAACGCTTCGAAGTTTCGATGCGTGTTTATTTTCACCGGGTGTGTATATACATATATGTGTGTATATACATATATATGTACGATGGGAGATCGATGCGATCGGAAGACGGCGCGTACTGTGACTGAACGCAATCCGTAAACCACTTCACGTTATTATGTTCGGCACATGGAGAGAGATGGAGATATTCGCGGCGATAGAGCGACGAGCATCGACTCGTCTCACTATCTTCCTCGAAACGGTGAGAAGGGAGGGATAGGTAAGTGGAAGGGACTAGTGGCGGTAAGTCACTGGTTAAAAGCTTTTTTCTTATCTTCTTGCTCTATTGTTTATCGTGATGACACGTTAGGCCTCGTGTTTGTGGAAACTTGAAAAACACATGTATTTGCATATTGTATGAACGTATGAATTTGATAATAATCACGCATAATTCCGTTTAAATCGATTGTTCAATGTTTGTGATATAACGTGATCAGTGATTTTATTGGCAACACGTGAGCACTCGGTATTACTCGGATCTTCGTGTTTGAGAAGAGGAAGGTTGCGATGCGAACTTGTTTGTTTAAAATTTCGTGTAGCTGAGTACATATGATAGATCGTATTTTGTTTGGAATTTGAGGGAATTATCATTTATTATATTTTCAAACGGAATAAAAGCTAGATTTTTAAAGGCAACATTAGAATCGAAAAATAAAATTTGAAGGGCCAAACTTTTCGCAAAAGCATAAAAAAAAAAAAAAAATCTTTCGAATCAGATATTAAAAAGAGATGTTACAAAGTTAATGATATCTTTAACGAAATATAATGTTATAAGAAGACAGAAAAGAAAGTGAAAAAACAGACACTGTTATCGAGTTCATGAATTTGCAAATGTGGGAAGATGAAATCGTAACGGTATAAGTAGAATTAAAAACTTTAATCCAATGAATCAGCAGAGAGCTAAGTCAAGACGATCATTCAAGATCAAAAAAAAATTCTCGTAAAAAAGTTCATCTCTCGCGAAAGAACATCGGAACCGAGCATAAAAGAATCAAAAGAGAAAGAGAGAGAGAGAGAGGAAAATGGAAGAAAAGATCTTATATCCAGGAAAAAAAATTTTATATCTCTTTTGAAAAATCGCTTTTCCTAACTTAACCCACTTTCCCATTCCGAGTCAGAGATTTTTCCATCCTTTCTTCACGTTATGGTTACTTTTATTCCCCTAAAAAGAATTTCAATCTCAATCGATCGTTATCGAGGGAGAGGGAGAAAAAGCTTCCTCGACAGGAAAACGAGAACAATTTCTTCGTTAACGCCATCGAACATGCTATATTTCGCAATGCTTCGAAAAACGATTTGAATTCGAGTCGTGTGGGTTACACAACGTCGACCGGGTCACGACTCCTCTCCATTGTCTCGTTCGGTTGATTTTCGAAAAATAGGAATTAGGAAATATTCCACTCCAAATACCTGCGTACCAGGGAGAGCGTCCTATCCTCGTTTCCGCGAGGTTACAATGCGAAATCAATTGGAGGCTATTTATCGTGCCACGTTTAACCCATTTCACCGGGTCGCAATCGAACGGTCGACCGCTTCGTACCCCGCGGGAATATTTCGTATGCGGGTCGGGTATTCTTTAACCGGAGTTGTTTCTCCGTTTGAAATGAACGAGACGGTACGAATTTCTTTATTGAGTCCACCGCTGACTGTTCGCCGGTCTTTGAAAACCCGATCGACTCTGAGGATCGTTTGTGGAAATTATTTAGAATTGGTGAATTTCGGTGGGGTTTGGGGACTTCCTTTTGTGGTTGATTGGAAGAGGGCACGTGAATTTTTTAAGACGGAGAAAAAGAGAGAGAGAGAGAAAGAATCGTTATCTTCTTTTCTGATTAATTTTTTTTTTTCGCCAGCAATTTCGGATAATTGAATCTTTCGAATTATTTTGTTAACTTTTTCGATACTGAATTTTGAGAAATTTTAAATTTATTCGACGATGTTTTCGTTATAATTTTCTATTATATTATCCACGACGAAAAAATATTTATTTATATCTCTCGATTATTTATTTATTTTCACTATCATTTTCCTATCATTTTATTTTTACATTCCTTTTTTTTTTTTTATCGCGAATAACGTGCCGAGTATCGGTTGTTTTAAAAGAATCATGCAGGGTTATCGGAAGTGTCGTTCGATTTCTGCGGATTCTAGATCGATTCTGATCCACCCCCTCGTGCGTATTCTATGAATCTCGCCGAAACGTTACGAATTATGTAAATAACGATAGAAGCGTGCATATAACGCAACCGGATTCATCTGCTCCAGTTCAGCTGATACGTCAGCCTCATGTGTCATGTGACACATGATCCACTTGTTTTCTGCGTGCCTATCGGAACATATTCGCTCTTGACAATTAATACACACCAGCGATCGACGAATCATCATCCAATTACGTATAAACGAACAAAGAACACCATATATAATAGTAATATTATTTTATTAACTTAGGTCAGTAACTCTGCAATTCTTTTTTTTTTTTTAATTCAGGATTTTAAAAAAATTACATTTTTCTTTTTCTTCTTATTCTTTATTTTCTTTGTTCTTTGTCGTATTATTTTCTCGATACTAGATTTTCATCAAACTCTGCAATTTTTTTAAAATTTTAACCCGGAGGTATCCAACTTCATTTGATTACGAAACTTTTGATCTCCTCTTTTTTGTTCTTATTGTTCGTTTAACTTAGCCAAGCCCGTTGATTTATCGATCGAAAGGCGATTTTCCTTTTTTTGATGAATTTTTAAGATTTTAATCGGCATTTTTCAAAAATATTTTTGCAATGACCTGGAAAAATCCAAAAAATCATGCTGTCACAAGATTATCTATGCAATAAGCTCTTCGATTACTTTTTTTCGTGTAGAGAAGATAATTTTATTTATAAAAAGATAACTGTATTGGAACAATATCCTCCCTCTTCACCGAATTTAATTCCCAATATATATATATATTTTTCGAAAATAACATCAAAATGATATCAAAAGTAATATAATTCCAACTTATTTCGAAGAGAAACGCCCTGTTCATAATTTTTTAGATTAGATCACTTCGAATGAGATCACAATAAAATACGAGAAGCCAATAACAACCAACATTCTCTCCTCTCCTCCGAACTCTTATCCCTCCTCATCCTTCACAAATCTTCAATGATACCTACTCCAATAAAACCTACTCTAAAAGATGAAAAGATCTCCTCGGCTTTAATCGGTTCACCTTGAAACCGCGATGCTGCTCGTCGACGCGTCCCCGTGAAATCACAAGGGAAAGGAACGAGCTACTTGTGCGGCCAAGCCGAGTGGAGCAGCCACCGTGAAACACACGGCGCCGCAGTCAATTTCGTTCGCCTCGTCCTCGTCTAGGTAGGTATATCAAGGGAATCGTGGTCTATACGAGCATCAGGCGACTGCCTTCTACTTAGATCCGTGACGCTAGATCCGACTCGTGGAAATTCCCGTGGAAAAAAGCTCGATACCTCGCTCCTAACCTCAATTCTGTGCTAGGTTATGTACTAGGTTATGCTCGAAGGAGAATTTCGTTCTTGAGAGGTTTTTCTCTTTGCCGATGAACACTTGTGACTGTGTATAATAATGTTGCGATTTGATTTATTATTTTGAGTTTATTTCAATTACACGAGTTATCTTTCGAGTTGTTAAAACTTTTTTACGAAAATACGAAAAGTATATAAAAATGAAATGAAAGATAAAATTGTAAAAGCGTAATTTTCTGGAACTTATCTTTTACGAGTTTTTAAAAATTTTTTAAGAGAGTAGTATAAAAAGAAATTAGTCGTGGAAATAATGAGTTTTAGGTTATCCGTGAAACTTTTATCTTAACTTAAATTAACAAATTAAAACAAATTTAAAAGTAACTTGAGGAAGGTTTACAGTATTCTTCTGAGTTTTCTTATATAGTTGGAAAAAAAAAATTTGTGTAATTAATTTTGCGAGGTTTTTATCGATTGCGTCCCTCAAGGCGCATGATTTCCATTGATGGAGACGTGAGTGATAGTTTCTAGAACGTTCTAGATAGAGATACTCTATTTATTACACTTTTGATCAAGCGTTAAGGTATGTTTGTTATTCATTGTCAAAAATTGAAAAAAATTAGGTCAAATTGATAGGCGTGACCTATCAATAGGTCATCAAGTATTGCTCTTAACGCGATATGCATTCACATGAAAACACATGACTACGTGACTCATAAATGCTCAAAGTATTAGTAAGCAGTAGTAATTATAGTAAAAATATAAATTTGCAATATTATACAATTTTCAAGATAAAGAAAAAACTTGAATATAATTAAAAAAATTATAGTTACGATACGAATCAAAAACAAATATGCACTTTTCAAAATGCATTTGAAATGCACTTGTGATATTTGAATGAATTTGAATGAAGATATATTCATTCTCAAATATCATATATTAAAAACGATATTTTTTTTTTTAACTAATTAATTTTCAATATAAAATTTATTAAATAAATTTCTGCTCTGGAAAAATATATTTTACTCTATAGATTATACATCAAATATTAAATACTAAAATTGTATCAACCTCATTTTAGGTGTTCTTCTTCTATTCATAAAAGTAAATTTCAATTTTTTGAAAAGAGAAAGTCCACTTACAACGTTAATTACTTAATTCGTCAAACGATTCTTTCTCGAAAAAATATATTTTTGCAACATCGTTGCAGATGTAATTACATATGAGTCAAAGTTAAAACCGATCTTCAATTAATATTTATCACATCACAGATGTTACCAATTATTCATGACAAACAAATTTATGCATATTTTCTCTTAAGGAAGAATAATACTTAATTACCGCGTATAAACGATCAAATAGAGAGACACGTGGGACATAGAAACGTTCTTCCTTTCATAATTTCCTTTATATTTTTATTTCAGAAGTCTTTGTTGTTGCCACGTGTTACTCAATATGTGTATCGTGGAACAATGGCGGACACACAACGCAAAGAAAACACGACGACGAACGAAAGATTCGTCGGGTGTTTTTAGCCAATAGGGAAGAATTCATCGCGGCGTGCACTCTCGGAACAACTCTAGCCTTTTCCTTTTATACGCTTTTCTATTCCCGCCCTTCGACGCTTCTTTCTTCTGCGTAGAATCTCGACCGAAACTTTTGTCCTTGTAAAAAGCTCTTACGTTCGAAGAAACCAAATGAAATTCTTCCTCATACGGTGCAATCAATTTAGCTTCTGATATTTTCTATCTTGTATTGATTAGAATGAAAAATTTAAAAATCGAAGAGAATCTTTGGCAATGTAAAATAAAAACGATTGGAAAATAACGAAATTTAAAATGACTGTGTATAGGTAATGAATGACGTGTGCAAAAATTAAAAAAATTATTGTATTTTTAAAATTTTTTTACAGAAAACATATATATATATATTCGACGATCAAAAATCTATAATTTTTGAACTTTTGAATAATATTTCTTTTCTTTCTAATGAAGTCGAAGGGGTATTTATCGGTTTAATTAAAATTTAAATTTTAAGTTCAAATTTTCAGCATATTTTTATTATATCGGAAATAAAGTCTGACTTCATTCGTATAGATTATATTTCTCTGACTTTTTTTGTATAATCCACTGCTTTTGAGAGTACGTTCGAAATCAAAAGTATCTTAATCCTTTTCAGGGAAAATGGCGGTGCAAGACGAGTTTCCTTGAAAGTGGATATCCAATCCTGTTTTCCGCCCGTGAAAATCAAGTTTAAAGATTCAGGAGCGCGGTATGACTCGCGTAAAACTTTAAGTGTACATTGAGACTGGACGAGAAGACAGGCGGGAATCGTGGAACGAAACATTTGGAACTCGACGAATAATCAAACTCTGGATTGGTATGAATGAAATTATTCCATTTGATGTTGATTCATGAAAATGACAGGATAAAATTAATTTCAAATCTATTACCTAAGTTTAAATTGAAATTAAATTTAACTATTTAATTTACTGTTTATAACTTATTTGACTTTATATTTTTTCCTCATTTTTTGATTGGTCTCGCATCTTTGCTGGAATAAATTTAAATATCAGTAATTGGAAATCAAATTTTAAAATCGTAAATGAAACGATCTTATATAATCTTTAAAATTATTATCATGTAATCGATACATCGAATTAATTAACGATTAATTTTAAGAATAAAAATCTAATCTCCATCTTAAGTCAAGAAAAGTCTCGAAGGATTAAACTTGAAGCGGCCACAAAAGTCGAAAGAAGTTTCAATCCTTGCTCTTCATCGAAACGGGGAGACTGTGATTTGCAAAGAAGAAAAAGAGAGAAAGAGAGAGAGAGAAAGAGAGAGAGAAGAGCAACGAAGAGGGAACGATATTTTTCCACTGTCAATTTCCACGAACGTCGGTGGATCGACGTCTTTTTTTGCGGAAGCGGCAAGAGATGACGGCAAGAAAGCGAGATAAATTTCTGTTATTCCGAGAACAGTGACGATGACAAGTTTCTAACAAGATTTTCGTGAATAAAGGCACGTAAGAGTTGGTCCATCGCGATTATCGCTTATTTCGTAATGCCTGATTAACCGAGAACTTGCGAGACACTGTTCTAATTTATCAGCGACGATAAATCACAGACAAGAAGAATTTTCTTTGCCCAGCCGTTGTTTATTCCTAGATTTTTTTCTCTTTTTGGATATCATTGACATACGAGCATAGTGTAATAGAATTATTATAGAATTAATTAAAAAATATTCCATTATCGTTATCAATGGTATTAAAGGTCATGGGGGAACGATGTTGAAGCGTGATCATACGGTTTCTGAAATTGTAATTGAAGAATTTTAAAAATCGATAATATCGTTCAGGTAAATGTAATTTTATTTAAATGTTTTTAAAATTGTAAAGGATTAATATTATAATACAATTATGAATAAAGGGAATAATTTTACCATATTATTTTACTTTATAAATTTTCTCTCAAAACAATAGGATAAAAATCGTACATATAAAACACACATATAATTTTTTTCTAAGTTAAAAATTAGAATTAGCATCGTAAGAGACGACGATGAGTCAAGCTTTCGCAAAAAGTGGATTTAAACCGAGCAATGAGATTCTTCAATTGAAGAGAATTTTTTTTTCCTGCCGTTTCCGCGAGAAGCATGGTCAAACGGACTTAACGATCTCAATTCAGACGACGGGCTCGTTATCGAGCGTGTCGACTAGCGGCGATTAATTCGCCGACAGAAGAAACTACTTACTTACGTAGGGTGGGGGTGGGGAGGGGAGAGAGAGAGAGAGCACGTGTCTCTTGGGTTCACGGAAGCTGATCGATTACGAGAATCAGTAGTCACGAGACGAACAATTGGCAGAACTCGAGTTAAATGCGGCGGCTCGACGCTTCTCGAGAACCGAGTTCCATCAGGGTAGAGGGCGCGTGCAAATTTATCTCGTGATTTCGATCAACCGAGGCCAATGAAAATTTTTCTCCACTCCGTGACGTTTCTTTCTTCTCTGCTTCTCTTGATCGCTCTGAAAGCTTTCATTCATTCATAAAAATTCAAAATTTCTCTTCCTTTTCCTTCCTGAGCAGAATTTTCTTAATACAATCTTGTAGAATCTCGGTAATTCGAATCTTGGATCTCAATTTATCGGAATTTTTGAGCAAAAGAGGTTCAATAAATTTTATACGGAGAATAAGAGTATATATATATTTCGATCCATTTAAATTAAATTTTCATGGAAAACCTTTTGCTTCCCAAAAGAAGTTGGCTCGATGATCGATCGATCGATCGACCGACACCGGGTCTCGTCGCTATTATTTACTTGCCTCGATGGACTTGCATCGATCGATGCACCCGTCGTACTTTTCCTCCTCTTTTAAATACCTGATCGACCGAAAATCGTTTTAACGGGATTTTACACCATTTCGCAGGAATTTTTCACGGGGGGATTGCTTCCTTCTATGATCCACGGTTCCGACGACGATATCGAGAGCGCCGCACCTCTCTATACGAGACGAGGCGATAAGCTCGCGCGAGACAAGTGCGCGCTTTTCCTTTTCTTTTTTTTTCTTTTTTTTTTTCTCTCTCTCTCTCTCTTTCTCGTGCAACCTCGACGAGCCGTAACGAGGGAAGAAAACCTGCTTGCTCGAGATCGATGCACTTGCCCGATTTATGAACGATCCGCAAAGTAATTGTGCGGCGAGGCGAGGCTTTGTTGGGAAAAATTTTTTGACAAGACAAAGTGGAAGCGAGAAGGAAAGTTTAATTTTCTTCTTGCAACGTTTCATCGATCGTTAATAACTGTTTAAAGTTAAGGTTATTATACTACCTAGGAGGCCTCCTGTGCAAGTTTCGAGGAAATTACGAAGAAACTCGATCGATCCAGCACTATAGAAATTCCTAGCGAAAATTCCAACTGGTATTATATCCGGGGCGTGGAATAACTTTGATGATTAAAAAATTTCATGACAAGTGTATGACCCATTAATTTCCTCAATGGCCAATTGTTATATACTTGTTACATCGGATGTAATACAATTTTTGAAAAAATCGTTTCGTTGCACGCGGAAATTCATTAATATATTTTACATCTGCCTCCAATTGCCTGGATTGCAAAATGGAACGAGAAAGGCAATTGAAAATGGTATTAAAGTTGTTATTATTATTATAGAAAGCAATTTTAACAATTTTCCGAGGATTTTAAATTTTTATTTTTCATAGAACTAAAAAAGATAGAAGCACGCCATAAATCGCATACCACACCTCGAACTGTCGACCACCACAAATTTAATCCTCGATACGAAAACCCGACAAAACTTGCTATCCCTTCGCATTTCGATAACTCGAACAGAAG
The DNA here is from genome assembly GCF_014066325.1 of Apis laboriosa. NCBI lineage: Eukaryota > Metazoa > Arthropoda > Insecta > Hymenoptera > Apidae > Apis > Apis laboriosa. Next base: position 4,828,324 of record NW_025222592.1, read on the forward strand.
CCTCTGCTCTGGCCAACAAAGAAGCGGAATTTCAGATTAATTATTCGCCGTATAAAAAGAACGTAGAGGGAGGATCGGTGGAATTGTTACGCGGCCGGATCTCTCCTCTGTAACATTTCTCTTTCGGCCATTCGTTTGCCACGGTTGGCCAAACGTTGCGGTTCCGTCGCAAATGGCGATCGCTTGCAAATTTAATTGAAGCTTTCATCCAGCTTTTCAAATCATTTCGCTCGACCGCCGCGTCGCCGTGTAGCGGAGAAACATTATAGCGGGGGGGGAAAAAAAGAAAGGAAAAAGAGAGAGACGCTCGCTTTGAATACATCGATAACTCGCGCGATTCCGACCCTCGACTGGAAGCGTATTCAACGAGACGAATATAATGGGCCGTGACAAGCCGAAATAACATTGCGTAAAAGGCAATCCTTTGAGATCCGGTCCGATCTCCTCCTTTCATCCCCTTCCGTCCACCTTCTCTCTCGTTCGAGACGATCTCCCGATACAAATTCGCGCGGCTCATGAAACTTTCATTGTCGATCGATATCCTCGATTTACAAATCGTAGTATTAAAATCGAATCGTCTCGAATGTTTATCGAATGTTACCGTGAACGGAAAGAGAAAGGGGAGGGGGAAGGAGGAGAGAAGGGGAGAACGTTTCTGCCATCAATTTCTTTCTTTTTGTATTATCCGAAGAGATTTACATATTCACGGAAGGATTTCCCAAGATTTCAATGATTATTCGAGTATCGCGAATATTATACTCGAGAATAAGAAGTAAGAAACAATTTCGATTGGCGGCGAAGATTATCTCTGGGACAAGTAATTGAGAGAGAATCGTAATTGATTGGGTTTTCAAAATATTTAGGTAAGAGGATTTTAAGCAATATAGTTTTATTATTATTGTAAAATTTCCAATGAATTGCGATTTATTGAATTACGAATTCATATCATACGCGAACTTGGAGGAGGAATATGCAAATAAATATGTAAAGTAATTCTTTTTGTATATACATATATATATATATATATGTATGTATAATAGATAATATATGTACATAAATTACAAATGCAAAAGTGCATGTGTAATTATAATGTGTTTTTAATACCTCGTTGGATAATTTTTACGTGACAAATTGCTTAAATTCGTCATATTGTACATTATTATTATTCGTGTAACTTATTTATTTTCTTGTTCCTTTTCCTCGTAATTTTCATATGTAATACAATTTGTTTCGATGAATCACAATGGACTGTACATTTTTTTTTTTTGTTCTTTTTTACGAGAATAATTATTCCCTATCTTGCCATTTAATCATATGTATACATCGACCAGTGCTATTATACAGGCGTGTAATAACTCAAACTCAAATTATAAACATTTTTGCATATCGAATTTACTTCAGCCTTCAGAATCGTTATTTAAATTTTTTTTTTCATTCAAACATTTTCTACTTTCCTCCATCCAAATATACGTGTACACTCGTAAAGGATCGTACATCTTACACAAAAACATCTCGACAAAATTCGAAAAACCAATTTCATCATCGATCAATTTAAAGAAAAAAAATCTTCTCACGACGCCGATAACGTGTATTGTAATTGGTATCCGGAGATTAACGATAATCCTGGCTTTTGCCAGTGTTGTAGATTCTATGCATATTGCATGAGCTTCGATCTTTCATCATTTTTCTTCTCTCCCTTCCTTCCTTTTTTTTTTCTTCTTCTTTTCATCACAGTTTTCCACACACGAATCGATTATATATATATATAATCATGCCCTCGAATCCCTGTGATCAAACCCCTTTCGAGAACGAAACGTGTAACGATGGAACGATGACTTTTAGAAATACTTTTTGTACTTCAATCGCTCGATTCGAGTTTGAAATTTGCTTGTTCGATGAACAACTTCGCGAGAAAGTCTTTCCTTTTAATGTTGAAACAAGAAAGAGGAGGAAGAAATTCGGACGAAAACTTCGAAGAGAAATTATTATACTCTTGTAAACGAGTGCTCGAATGGAAGCTTTCTATCAAAATTCCATCAAAATCTTCAAACTCCTTGCAAAGTGTTAATAACAGATAATGATATTTCTTTACGGCCCTTAGAATTTTCCACTATAAAGAGACACACACATACACATACACAATCGAAATTTTTCCTTAATCACATTCTGGATTAAATGAAAAAAGAATAATAAACAATATCCCATCAATTTTCATCATCACGCGTTTATAAACGTCTTCTTTTCTGCGATTGAACAATTAAGATCGAAATAAGAACTTTTATTCGATAATCATTATTATTATTATTATAACAATTCGTATAATCAATCTATCACGTTATTTCGAATCGATAATCTCTAATTCGATTCGAGGGTATCATAGAATAAGAATTTCGATTTTCGAGCAACGTTCGAAGAAACGGCACAGGGAGGAGGATTTCCCTCGCTTTTTTTCTGTATTTACACGAGACATGTTGATGTATCGATGGATCGGCGCCAAATCGCGAAATTGATGCGCGGGGATCGACAGTTTCCTCGACGAATTTCGAAACGCAAATAGGATCGACGTTCTTCTTCTTCGCCGCCTCGCATCGGTCCCCGGATATCCGGTCGAGCACGAACGATCGTTCGTCCATTCGTTTGCATTGGGATAACGATGTTTGGCGAAATGTTTCAAATATGTTTCGGAACACATATGCCCGATCTCTTTGATTGACAATTGATACCCGCTATTTTGGCGGGATTACTTGGCAAGAAATATCAACATTGTAGTTACGTCGATCAATTGATAAATCTAGACAGAAAACGGGAAAAACTAGATTTGTATATAAAATACGAACGTAATTTTCAAACGTGAATGTTTATCGAACAATAAACAAAAATAGTAACAATAAAATTTAATTTTTAGGGAGCTTGGCAAAAGAAAAAATGTATATTATAATGTTTGCTTGCGAAAGTTTTACATATTTACATTTTCTCGGTCAAAAGTTCCATTGATAATATTTATAATATTTCATCGAAAGTATAATTAATTACGATATTTATAAAGAAGAAGTTAATAACTTTTTTTGTACTTAAAATTTTTTCTGAAAAATTCTACCAATTCTACTCAAATCTATATCAAGAATTATTTATATTGAGAAGTTTTCGATACATGGATAAGTATTCATCATCATCAGATCGGATGCTTTTACGCAAAATTCTTCATTATTACTATTCTGTAATTTTCAATAAAATCAATAATCAAAAAAAAAAAATTAATCCCACAACGATACGATGCATCGATATCCCCAACACACTCTCATCTTTGCATAATCGATGATTCGGATTGCAACAGATACAGAAATTCGCGCTATCTTACGTTTCATTACAAAACGAAAAAAAGTCCCCACGTCATAAAATGTAATCCCATTGTTGCCACGACTAAGTAGATGGAAAAGAGAAAGGTAAATGGGAGAGACGAGGTAAAAGAAAAAAAAAAAAAAAGAAAAAGAAAAAGAAAAAAACGTTAAAAAGGTAAAATACGGAGGATAAAGAGGCAAGGAGAGGGAGTTGGAGTAAGCTCAGTTAGAGTAAACTGAACAATGCTGTGATGTATCACGGTACAATAGGGGTAGCTTGCTCTTTTGAAACTTCCTGTACAAAATATGGTAACATCGAAAACACGAGAGGAAGAGGAGGAGGAGGAGGAGGAGGGGAAAAATAAAATTCAACGGGCAGCGTTCTCTAAAGTGCCATTCTAACCAGGAACGAGGTTTTCGTTGTTAATGTTTCCCTCCCTCTCTCTCTCTCTCTCTCTCTCTCTCTCTTCTCCTTTCCCCCTCTTCTTCTTTTTTTCTTTCATTCGAAACCACTCTTGTTGACGTCACGACGAGACGTATTTTTACACGCGCGTTGCACGACGTTTTCGGCTTGATTATTTACAATACGCGATAAGGAATCGTGATATATGGACACGGATCGGTCCCAGATCTCGTTCAAACATTCGTGTATTGTACCTTTGGAAAGGGATTCCTACTCTGGATCGCATACTTTTGCTTTAACAACGATGATTGATGACAATAAACGCCGTTGATGAATCTCAATGCTCACATCGAGGAATTATCGTGGAAACAATGAAAAAGAAGAGAGAGAAAAAAAAAATATACTTCAGATTTCACGATTAAATATGTTCAAGGATTGAGAAAATCGCGGAGGTATCTACGAAGTTTGCGAAGATAAACACGTAATTGCGTAGATTCATGCATTGTAAAGAAAAGTGTAAAAGAAAAGCCTATAATACCAGTCGAAGTTCTTCGAAATCTGATACCAGTCGTCACGTCGTTCATCAGTCTTAAAAGCTTTGAGACTGATGAGAATCGAGAAGCAAAATTTTCTTTTTCTTTCTCGATCGATCAAGTAATTTTGAAAAAAAAAAAAGAAAGAAAAATTAATCGCGATACAACTTGTAATAAACGTTTATTACAAATTTTCATATAATTTTATCGTAAACGCTTATGATAACGAGAATAAGTCGAGACAATAAGAGGATCAATTATTTCGATCGTTAAGTTAAGAGTGCAGACAAATAATCAAGAAAATTAACTTGGAGGGAAGCGTATATATTTCGCGTAATATAGGAAATAAAAAAATATTTTAAATAAGGCAGCAAGAGTGGCGGATAAATATGACGGCATAAGAGAGTATGGAGGAACGAAAGAACTGGATGTATCAATGGCACTGAATTAACGAGAGAGAGAAAGAGAGAGAGAGAGAGAGAGACTTCTGGTTGCGCGAACCGGTATTGTACCATGTTCAACATTTAAACACACGTTCTCGTTAATATGGCAAATTGATCTTAAATCATTCTACACGTATACACGTATATGAGATCGGTATTAAAAACAGGACGGATCTATGTGGAGAGGGAGATCTCGCCAATTATCCAATTATCTCCCGTAGAAAAATCTCGTCTCTGAGTCACGAGTTTGTTACGACCCTCATCACGACGAGACGTCGTAGAATAAAACGATGGAACGCAATGATAATTAAATCTTTAATAGATCGATGTAACATGCCGATGAACGAGGGAAGGAGAGAGAAAGTGGAAGAGTGAGAGAGATGCGCGGATTTCTGGCGAAATTGCACGAGGTTCGACACGAGGTTTCGAGGGAAGAATGGGCTGGGGAAAGAAGAGGGTGTTAAGTGCACTCTGCAGTCAAAATATTTGTTTAAACGAGCTTGTTGCGCGTTCATTAAAAACGCCACTTGACGAGAATCGACGGGATAATTGGCCGTTTTTGAGAAAGCGTGTTACACTCTTGCTGCGCCAAAAATTTTTTCAAACGAGAATAAACAGTCCGTTGATATAATACTTTCGACAAAGAAGAAATGACGTAACGAGTCGTGTAAAGATTCATTTTTATTAATTTTTGAAGGGATGATGAAAGAGATATAAGTCTTTGTGATATAAAAAAATATGTATTACTTCAATCTTTGGTAAATTTTTCAAATTCTCATCATCAAAAACAAATCTTTCTTTTCATCGAAATCTATAATACATCTAAGTTACGTCAGATGATGTAAAATTCCTTTTGGATAAAATCAACTTTAAAAAATGGATCTGTCTCCTCATTGCATCGCAACCATTGTCTGGCAAAATAAAGATTCAGGATTTAATTAGCGAATTCATTAATGGAGATAAGAATATTATCGGAGTTGGTTTCGTATCAACTCGCGTCAGATTCAAGATCTCTTGTGTCGCTTGCCTCTTGTTATCAATCATGGGATTCGCATTAATCAAGAATCGAAAGGGACGCCACATGGCAATAAATACTGATCGTCCAATTAACGAGGAATATTCGTGCTAAACGATAGCGAAATTTATCGATGCCTTCCACCGTATAATCTTCGAAATAAAGAGAGAGGGAGAGCAAGAGTGAGAAAGAGAGAGAGAGAGTAAATGAAGATTCGGAAATTTCGAGAGTTTGCATCGAGTTTAATGAATGATGTATCCGTCGTCTTGCAAGCTAAGCCTGTTAAACCTCGTGATACTCGTAATATTGTGTACTTTACATCCACCATTTTATCGTTCCAAGAATTCGTAGAATAATTATTTAAAAATCGTGAAAATATTAGAAAATTTAACCAATATCTTTTTATATAAAAATAAGAGTATTATATGCTCAAAGAAATCAAAAATTTAGATATTCCTTCATCATTTCGTTTATAATTTTCTTTGATTCGAATAAAATATATTATTTTATATACTTTCACTCTCGGACACGTTCTCTATAAATTATATATATATTTTTTTTTATTTAATACGAAATAAAAGACAATGAATATAAATGAATAAGTTAGAAACGTGTAATTAAGAAAAATACATTATCTCTATTAAAAGCTAGATGATTTTATAAACAAACATTTGATGATGAATATGCTCGCAGTATCAGTTGCCAGACTTCAACGTTTATTTTCGTCGATTAGGTAACGTAGTATAATAATAATAGTTCGTTCCTCATTTGACATAATATCGTCTATGATACACTATCGCCAATCCTTTCATACAATTCAGATCTAACAATAACGATTATCCACCACAGTTCGACAGCTTGCACGAGTTTATTGAAATATTATTTCCCGCCACAAGCAAACGTCAAAATATAAACATTTACTCGCTTTTTAAATATCGCGAAATATAATTTTCTTTACGCGATATTAAAACACTTTCGTCGATACGCGAAATTAGTTTTCCAAAAGTTGGTTAAAAAAAAAAGCGAATTATACGTCTCGAAAGAATCGTTATTGCGTTGACAGACAACCGACTCGTCATTTTTCTCGCGGACAATGAATTCGAACAATGAGTCGAAACGTAATAATTAGGACGATCAATTATGCCTCGTGTCCATCCATCACTTCCTGTGATTTACGAGGAAAGAAAATATAATAACCCGGATTCGATTATACGTTGAAAATTGCCACTCGTGTTTGCTTACATTGTTGAGGTTAAATATCCTCGAAAAGATTAGAAAATTCTTAGATCGAGGCGTGATTAAACGTCAACACCCAGAAAAAACGTTTGCGTTTGAGCGGTCTCCGTGAGAAAAACCATTTATCAGATTACATAAAAATGTTTTGAGAACGTTATACGAATATCGTCGAATTTTATTGACGGATTACGATGAAATATAATATTTAACTTTTCTTAATCGAGAGTAATTAACAATATTATAACAAAAAATAAAGATAAAATAAAGTAATAATAAATGTAACATGTTTGCTTGATAATGACACAATTATACTTGATAAGATGAAAAGAAAATAATTGACGTAGGTAGCGCGATATCGTCCCGTATTATTGATTGTCAGAACGATAATGCCTAAGTGTATAATTCAAACGATGTCGATTCCATCGATTTTCCAATTTCGAATTCTCCATTCAATGTTTCAAGATTGTGAATCAAGAACAAAGTTTTACATACACCAGGTAATTTAAATGTATATATAAAAGAAGTAGTATAAAAAGTTTCAAGTAACTATTTCAAGTAACTTTGATTAACAAATTTCCAAATTTTACAGAAAATTAATTCTTTTTCGAGAAGAAATCACAGATCTTCACGAATTATAATTCACAATCTACTAAAATCTTGAAATAGCCAACTTTTAATTTTCCAAAAATTTATCAAAAATATCTCACCCAATTTCGAGAGATCGACCCAAAATTTTATTCATGGATGGAGAATCTGCGTGCACGCAACACCGTCATCATCCTCGTCGGGAATTGTCGATATCTGCGTTCGGACACGAGTTAATCCTTACGTTGCACCGCGGCACGTCATTGCGCGTTACTGCGCCATCACGTTACACTTGGCCGTCGTCCAAATGCACAGGGGACCGATAGGGGAAACGCCGAGGGCCAGAAAAGTTCGACTTTCCTCCCTGATTTACATCTTTCCCCCAAAGTCGATCGTGCCTCGCCCCTCGAGAATTCAAATTCTCGCTTATTCGTTCGTCGAGGCGCAACGCATGCATCTCCTCGTTCTTCTCTTGGACCACTACTTGTCATGGTTTCAGTTTCCTCTTGCGAACGCTACTTCGTTGAAATTGTTTCAACAATTCGTTTCTTTCGTCCGCGATTAACGTATCACGGACAATTAATTTGTCACCGATGGAACAGCTGCTGCTGGATTATTTGTGCAAAACTGGAGGAAATCAGCGCGGATCTGTTCGATCGATCGATCGATGTCTGCCTGGATTTATAATATAATTGCCTGCCACCTCGTTAATTTTAAATCCTCGCGAAATTTGTACAAAGAAACGTTGGATTATTGCGTAACTTGCGCGTTATCGGATTTCGTTTGTCGAATTCGATCTGCTAACGAGTCGCAATTAAATTTTACTTAAAGGGTCGTTTTTCGACCAATTCTTTTTTTTTTTTTTTTTTTTTTAACGAGTCTTTTACTTTTTTGACGTAATAGTAAACTCTTCGATTCTTAATTCCGTAATGGAACATTGATGGCCTTTTATATAATAATTTTCTTAAACACGAAGAAAACAAAATTAATTCGAATAATTGTATCTAGTAGAAAAGTAGAAAATTATCGACGAATTTTTTTCCGAATATTAATCCCCTTACAGAAAACAAAATTTTTAACATTCTCACGATTCCTTCGTTTCTTTTTTTAGAACAATAAAACACCCAGAACAAATTCTTCAAAATTATACATCTTATTACGAAAAAAAAGAAGAAGAAGAAGAAGAAGAAGAAGAGAAGCACAAACACACAAAAGAAAAAAAAGTATATTTTTGCACGTACCGTGGTAGAAATTTGATCAATAAAATTCATCCGGATCTATTCGAAGCAAAAATTGTTGGCGGATGGTGACGGAATCGATGCTCGAACACCTGACGCTGGACGACAGTTGCGTCGAGAGGCGATCATCAACGATCGTTACCTCATTCCATGTGTCAACACATCCCGCGAATGGGATTCGTTGTTTTCATTCATTTCGCGGATAGAGATAATCGAGCGTGTGTGATCGCAATGGTCAATCTTTCTCCCGTATCTTTCTCGGGAAATCTTTCGCTTCTTGATCACCTCTCACCTCTCTCCTATCCTCTCCTATCGATTCGTGTATAATGGATTTATTTATACGATTAAATAATGCTCTCTGTATAGAGTGTAGAGGAGAGGAGAGAGAGAGAGAGATTTGCACAGCTGTCGCGAGATTCGCGACAGTCGATCGATGTTTCGAATAATTAAGACGATATCGAATCGAAGAGCGCGATGCTTTTATCGCGCAGAACTTTAATTAATCAATTTCAGTTAATGGAAATTTTGGAAATATGTATGATGCAGGCTGATCGAGAAGTTATAAATCTTTATTAGTTAATGAGAGAAATTCTGATTTGTAACGATGGTGATATCTTGTATGTAGGTTTTCAGTTTTGTTACATTTCTAAAGTGTAGAAAAAAGTTATCTAATTAATTTCTTTATTACAGTTCATATTTATAGTTCACGATAAAAAATCGTAACAATGATTTCTAGTAACAATGATAGTATCTCGATAGATTAGATTGGATGGATTTATATTATATTTATTTATATTTCATTCCTTTTTTAATGTTTTCTGGAACGAATAAGCTTCAAAATATATTTTATTCCTTTCTCCTTCCAGCTTTTTGTTGGGATCTCTGGGTGGTAATTTATAACATCTCGTGTTTTATAGCGGAATACGGCAAAGTCTAGTCTTAGGAGGATCACAAGGCGACATTAAAGTTTGAAAACTGATTATTCAATAGCTAGATCGGCAAATATTTGTCTCGAAAATCGAGACATAGAGATAGCAAGACAAAATTTCTAATCACGTGCTCTTATTTATCTTTTTTCTCAAACCACGTGCTTGAAATCATACAATTTACATCTCTCTCTTCTTTTTTTTTTTCTTTCTTTCTTTCTTTCTCTTTTCGAAATCCGGAATCACGTGTAAAGTGAACGACGTAGAATTCTGTGGTAATATTTACTTCAATGTACGCATAACATTTTTGAATATGTTTGGAGCCGCCTTGAATTTCCATTTGCTATTTAAAATTAATGGACCATTGTTGATCTTTTAGATCAGGTGACAAGACCTTTGGAAAAATAAGACACGCCTGAGAGGAGGTGTCCATGTTTGAAAAATACCGTGTATGTAAAATGTAATACATATAATCGATACATTCTTTATCACGATTAAGATTGTTGAAAGGAAAATTATTAAGAGCAGATAAGAGAAAACGATTTATATAATAAAATTGTAGATCGATAATCTAGATTTTTATTTTTACGATCGTAAAAATTCATTTATTGAGATCACGTTATTTTTTTTCATTTACATTGTTGTCTTTTGTCAATTTATCTACCACATTACATTTTTATTACGTTCATGTAATCTTTTATAAATTTGTAGTGTCGTAAAATGTTGAAAATTAAAATTCTTTATGACATTGTCATAAACTAAACTTCAACTGAATACTATAAATTTTCTTTCTCTGTTCTACGTTGTATGCTTTTATGCATCATTATTTATGCAATCGAATATTTTACTTTTCAATATTTACTTACTTCACGTATTTCGATAGTTACATAAACCAAACATCTCCCCTTTAAAAACCATTACCATTTCTATCGCGCATCGCATCTCATAGATATAGGATAAAAAATTAAAAATTTAACAATTCCAGCTCTGAATAAGAAAAAATCCTGGATCCTTATGATGAAAAAGGCGATTAAATCGCGAAGAAAAAATCGAAAATATAAGTATTGCCAAATTTTTAACTTGAAATTATTACGAATATACGACACTATAAAGATTAAAAGATTATGCTAGTTTAAAAAAAAAAAAATCACGAACCAAAGATAAAAAGGCTACAAAAGCACGAGCTAGCATTAAAAAAAAAAAAAAAAAAAAAGAAGTTTCACTGCGTAATTAAAAAGGATTATGCATTAGTTCCATCGAAAATTCCCCCTATTCTTGATGGCGCCACACTTTGGGCAAGGTCGCGACGTGGAAGGAGAAATGGCCGCCAGTGGAAAGTTCCCGCGCGGGCCAGACGTATTAGCGGTTTAATATTATGCAAGTTTGACGTGTTATGCTATACACGGTGTGTTTGAACCTGATTTATCCATCGACAAACACCCGTAACGTTGATTCATGATACCGTCAACAATTAATTCTCAGAGGCGGCAATAAATTTTCTCGTGCAAACACACAACGATAGTACGAACGAAGTGAAATAAAACTGATACTTCGAAACGACGACGAAACTTTCACCATCCTCCGTATATATATATATATATATCTCTTCTGCGTTTCTATCTATCTTTTTCGCGTGAATTTCTGCAAACAGTGTCAAAAGTGCAAACTGGCTTGCGAAAGGAACAGCAACCGATGCTTGCCAAGGAAATAATAGTCTTTTCCATGCTTGTAATCGGTTTTATAACTCTACTGAAAATTCCTGTTTCTCGCGGAAATTTCGTTTCGTTTCCAATGGAGGGAACAGAGAAGAAGAAATCGATCGATGTGATATGTTAATCGAACGAACTGTTTTCGTGTTTTTTTTTTACTGTTGTTTCTTTTATTATTATTATTATTATTATTATTATTATTATTATTATTATTATTTGTTTTTTTTTCTTCCCCTTTNAGAAGAAATCGATCAATGTGATATGTTAATCGAACGAACTCTTTTCGTGTTTTTTTTTTATTGTTGTTTCTTTTATTATTATTATTATTATTATTATTATTTCTTTTTTTCTAATCTTCTTCCCCTTTTTTTTCAGGTAGTCGAAAAGCAGATTTATTCGAAAGCAACGATGCGACGTCGTTTCGTCGGTTCGTTTGAAATTCCTCTTACGTTTGCTCCAAAGAGAGTTGAACTTCTTCCACTGTGATTTTCTTTTAGTCCTCAGTAGCCTGTTAAACCGAGGTACAGTACTTATCCTTATCGGACGAGTGGTAGAAGGGTAATTTCACTACAGATATATATGTATATCTGATTTAACGTTCCAATGCCGTGGATGTCTTACTTTTCAAAAAAAATTATGATACTTTTCTTCTCGTGTAAATATTTTGAAACAGCTTCGATCTTATAATTCTCTATTTACCTTGCGGCTATGAGAATAAACTATAATATCTCCAAAAGAACAACGAGAATATAAATTTTAAATTCTCATATACAGGGTATTAATGTATTCGCGAGATATTTTTGGATTAAATCGATTGTAGAGAATAAACGTATTTATTAATTCGAGTTGATAAAATCGTCTCTTGCTTCGCCCAGTGTGAACTTAATTACTTTTACGAATTTAACGAATAAATCTCAATCGTAATTTTTATATATTAATTCCTTCATATTATGTAATTGCATAATAATATTACAATTTTCGAATTTAGATTTCATAATGACACGAATTTACGAGAAGAATCGAACGTATTCTTAATCTTCGAGTAAAAAAGAAAATGAAATCACATATATTCACTCTGATTCCAACATCGCGCATCAACACGATCACATTAATCAATGAACAATATCAAGGATTACGTGGACGTTTCACAGGCAGAGAATAATGAACGAGCCATTAATAAGGAACTGGATAAATAACACGGGATTCCCCGATTCTAAATCCGCCGATGTTGCCTGAGAGTTCCCAAAGTGGATTCGCCATTAGCAACCGGTTAGTTGCCGGGCTAACGAGTGGCAAAACGTGTGTGTACACATACGTTTCGTATTTGCGGATTTCGTGGAAGTTGCAGGCGATTTAATTACGGCCATACGGGACCCATTAAATTTCGAGTCGCTCGGTTATCTTAATTACTCTTCGATCGTGGTAGACGAAGAAGGTGAATTTTGAACGCGAAAAATGTAGAATCGCGTTAGAATTCTGTCTATCGGAACTCTATTGCGATACGAGATGGCCAATTTTATATTTTACAATTTCGTAGAATCGAGCGATCGAATCTATTTGTCGGGCGTTAATCAATTCGAAGAATGCGAAATAAACGGAGAAATTATTAAATAGCATTTCGATCAAATTGCTCGAAACAATTTTTAATCTCTTGCTTTTCGATATACGGAAAATTTTATCGAATTTTTCTCGACCAAGATTAATAAATTACTCCCGATAAAGCTACAAATACCCTCGTCGTTCCTATATAGCAACGCATGACGGCGCAAAACGAAATTTTTGCGTGTAAAAATTTGACTTGATTGGAAACGAGAAATTTTAAGTCGAAAATTTAAATAAACGAATCGAATTCGAAATCGAATTATTATACATATGTATCATCGAAGCGAAAAGAATATAGATCGAGGGAGCGATATATCGAAATTTAATAAATAAATATTATTACGAGAATAAAAGCCAAAATCGAAGTATAGTAACAGAAAGAGGAAAGAACCGTAAGAAATCTCGAATCTTGCTCTCTCTTATTCCGCTGAGACTTTTCGTCGAGCGGGAACTACGCCATTATTAAAGGATGGCGTACAACAACCTGCTACTTCCACCGAAATCGGTGGCCGTAATCCTCCGAAAGGGGGGGTTAAAGGGAGGAAGAAAAATCTGATGGATCAACGAACGAAACAAATGGTCAGGTTGAAGGCCGTGGAACCATCGCAATTTTCGCGAAAATTCGCGTTGGAAGGATGTGCGGAGCTCGTTATCTCTCGCGAGAGGGGGCGAGGGGCGGGTTAGAAGATGGAAGGAAGGATGCGGAGGAGGCTCCGACGGATGCTCGAGCGACGTGTTTCAACGCGATTCTCTCCTTGCGAGATCCTTCTCGAAGAGCATTTTTCTGCATTACACAGTTATTTCGGGAGTAAATCGTCCGGATTGATAAAAATGGGCCGCGGCTTGTACACGCCGAGCACTCGAGCCGCCTTCAACCCGACCGCGGAAAAATATAAAAATGGCGAAACTGGACTGGATGAAATACGTTTCGGTGATGATGATCCCTCCCGATTTATATCGGTTTTGCTTCATAACTCGACGAACGCATCAGAATTTTTCTTCTTCTTCTTCTTCTTTTTCTTCTTCTTTTTCTAAGTTTAAATTCGGAAGTTGGAAATGGTAAATCAATTTTATTTTTAGATTAGAATTATATATACAGACACGTACTAGGTTAAGACTATTATTACAATGGATTATGAAATATTGAAAATCTGTCGCAACAAATATAAAATATCTTTGATATTGCAATGAATTTTTAATATTCTTTTTTTTTTTTACCACAGGTCATAATTTTTTCATAGATACATCAAAATAAATTTTTATAAAAATAACTGATCTCTTGGAAATCGCGATTGAACGCCGAATAAATTTGAGTAAACAAATAAATAACACATTTACAGTGTTCAAAAGGAATGAAGAAAATGAAAAAAGAAAAGAAAAACAAATGTATCAAAATAATTCACAGAAATTCGATTCTTCAATTTTCGATCAATTCCGTAATCACAATTACGCTCGGGAAAAAAAAGAACAATCCATATTTTTACCTCGAAATAATTATCACAGCCACAAAGATGAAACACACCAATGACGTAATCCGCAATTGGCAGCCGTTCGGCAAACAACGCGGTCTTGTTTTCTTTCTTCTTTTTTTTTTTTTTCCTCCGGTTGTTATTAGCAAGGAACAATGGTTAATTATCGTTCGAGATGGAAGCTTCTTACGTCTCGATCGACGCGTACGTATCCACCTTCTCGATGGGAACGGGGGATTTCTAAATTGGACCAAGGGGGCCCACAGTCCATTCGGATATATATCGAATGGTCGAAAGTTTCCAAGGCTTTCGTTTAACGTGCTAATTCCGGCCGGGAATTGTTTGAACTGGATCTTTAAGGCGGCCGATTCATCTGCATTTCAGATAGGGAACACTTGAACGAATATTAAAACGGTTCGTCGTTTTATTGCGAGCGATATTCATACTCTCTGTATTTCACGTGTATGTTAACGTGATAAATAAATCGCGTGCATGTGATAGATTAAATGTAAATATCTCGGTATGGATATGTGTATGAAAGATAATCTATGTCTGTTCACAGTGTGGATAGAAAATATTGAGTTTTATTTAAGTAATAAATAGTCGAATTCTTGAATTCTTTAGAAGAGAAGAAATGTACAGAAAAAAAAAAAGAAAGAGTATATTAGATAAACGTTCGTTTCGAGAAACATAGATTATTAAAAACGATGGATATATTAATTATTATATTAATTATAATAACAATTGGAGAGAAAAGAAATGCATGAAACGGTGGAGATATTTCAACGTTTCTCGATATATTGAAATTTGGACCATTGGAGATATTAGCTCCGTAATTGTTGATTGATCTTCAATATTTTCGTGAAGGGGGATAAAGTCGAGGAAAATTGGTCGAATAGCGGTAGAATCTCGCAAAGGGATCAAAGTGAAACGATCCGTTCCGTTGAAGAAAGCAATCTCGACTTCTTTCCGTCACCTTACGTAACGATTACATGGTAATGGCGCGTTCACCGAAACCCATCTGCTAACTCTATCAAAGGATCAAAAATCGGTCAGGCAAGTCTCTTTTAACCCTGCCCTTTTCTTCCATTTCCTAAATATTATAAAATCAACTTTTACTATTATTACTCGGAACTCGAAACGAATCGAAACAGAAATATATATATATAGAGAGAGATAACAAACAGGATTAATTCTCGTGTATATTCTGCGCGTATTTAATTTAAATCTCGATGATTCAATAATTATTTGAATACGAATAAATACAAATACGAATGAATAATGATTAGAATAAAATTTACAATCAAATATATTTAATAAAAAAAAAAAAAACAATTGTAACACGATGAAACGTGAAACGAAAAGAATATTTAATCAATTCAATTATTTTTTACCATTAGATATCGATGATATATAATGAATTGCATTATCGATAAAAATATTTACTTTACCTTCGGTGCGAAGTAAATAAAATTTAATAAATTAATTTAATGCACGTCACCGCCGGCTCAATTATGATTTATAAATTTTATTTCGTTTGATAAATAAATAAATATATTTTTCGCTTTATTTTTTAATCGAATTAAACATATTGAATTAAAAATAAACCCGATTCTCAACCGTGTTAATATGATATTTAATAGAATTATTTTCTAATTTACTGTTTAAACGTGGTGGAAAAAGTCCATGTATTTACACGAATCTTCTCCTCTTTATCACTTGTCATTTCATCACGCTCCTCCTTCAAAATTTCAAAACTTTCGAAAACAAATCGAACAATCGTGAACACACACGGTTTCAAAAGTTGACTATAAAAAGAGAAGGTAGCTCTTTCCTAGACGAGCCACCTTCAAAAACGTGGAAACGAAAAACGTTATCGCGTGAGCACGAAGCTCACGAACCCCTCCCCCTCCATCAGGACGGATCGAACGTTGCACGCGGCATTAACCCCGAAATTAGCGAGGTTCCACATGAAATAGCCAGCCCTGTGGCCAGATCTAATCAGACACGGACGGAGAAGCTCGGTGCACCGATGCTATAATTTTCGGAGAAGCGTGAGATAAGTCGTGGGCCGAGCTTTATCGGCGAATCGAGCCACGAATTCGCGATTCCCGAATCCGAAATTTCGGATCTCGTTCCAGTTTTTTCTCGAGATCGATTAATTCCCCCCTTCCTCCTTTCTTTTCGAATCCTTTCGAGACGATTTATGTCGTATCGAATCGCTTTTATGCAATAACAATACGAAAGTTGAGTTAATTAATAAGCAAGAAGATCGAGTCCAATTTACAAATTTCAAAGGAATGTAACGCGTTTCAGGTGTGCGTTTTAGATAGGTGTCTTGTGACAAGCGTATTAGCGCGTCACAAGTGCGTTGATTAATTTTTCTTGTCTGAATTTTTTAAAAATTCAATGTCATTTAATATGATAAAAATGAGTTTCGTATATTTCTTTTTTTTTTTTTTTTTTACAATTACGCACGAAAGTTTTGGAGAGAATTAATATATCGTATTTTGTATCGAGAGATACATAATTACGCGCAACCTTATTCATTCTCCTCGTATCATTTACAATATAATTATTCATACGTTAAACATTTCGTTTTATCGAGGAAAGAAAAAAAGATTAAATACCTGTCGGCGTACGTTCGTTTCAGTGGTGCTGAAAATTTCTCATTCCAAATAAAAAAAAAAGTACCTCACTGAAAGATCATATTCAAAGTACCTCTTCTCGATATTTTTCACCGTTAACTGTCTCCCGATGCATCTCTCGTGCACGTCGCCTCCCCCTCGAGAGCTCTTAGAGTGCTCGATTCCGACGTCCTTGAGCGTGCAATATCACGACGGTGCTGGCCACGAGATGGTGGCCAGCCACACGGATATTGGACGCAAGGATCGAAAGGTTGGAGCGCAAAAACTAGGAAATTACATGAATTGGATTGCCGACTGGAACACGTTTAAATGGAACAGATTGTGACAGATATTGTTGGCAATGTTACAAATTTCGGATACGGGGTCGGAATTAATCAAATCTGTTTCTGCGAAGTCGAGGAAATGTTTGGAAAAAAAAAAAAAAATGTTCGAGCGTTCAATTAACCGTGAAACACAAACGTGACTATCCGTTGCTCGATATTCACCGGTTTAATCTTCGAAAGAATTAAACTTTCGTATTAACGTTGAAAAGTTTCTGAAAACACGGTGAAAATCGGTGTAAAATCTTGCGCAAAACGAAAACTTCCCTTTATGTAATTGAGCTACTTTCTTCCAGAAGCGAAGTTTTCGCGTGTAAGCTGTTTGGATAAAATCCTTTCGGATCGCAGAGCAATTTATCGGGAATTAAAAGACACGATATCAATGATATTCTTGATATTTTCTTTCTTCTTCTTCTTCTTCTTCTTTCAGTCGTCGATTATTCTTGTGCACGGCAAAGCAGGAAGAAGAATTTAGAAATCACAATCAAATTTCAATACTCGTTATCTTTTTTTTTTTTTATATTTTTGATATTTTCTTTCTTCTTCTTCTTCTTCTTCTTCTTCTTCTTCTTCTTCTTTCAGTCGTCGATTATTCTTGTGCACGGCAAAGCAGGAAGAAGAATTTAGAAATCACAATCAAATTTCAATACTCGTTATCTTTTTTTTTTTTTTTATATTTTTGATATTTTCTTTCTTCTTCTTCTTCTTCTTCTTCTTTCAGTCGTCGATTATTCTTGTGCACGGCAAAGCAGGAAGAAGAATTTAGAAATCACAATCAAATTTCAATACTCGTTATTTTTTTTTTTTTTTATCTTCAACGAACGACTCGAGATTAAATATTAATTGCAATTGATTTGGTGTCTCGAAAAACATCGAATAGAATAACATTCGAAATTCCTTCCAATTTCTCATAAAACTAATATCTTATAGTGATATTGACCGAAAATTTTCTCGCATAATTACCCTTGTCGCGACGTCGTTTCCAAGCCACCAGTCACTCTGATTAATGAACGAAACAGGAGTCGAGCGATTGTTTCCAAGTTTCTGAAAGCTGACACGTTATCGCCCAAGTTTTCGCGAGGTGACACACCGCAAACCCTGGTCACGTTCAGATATCTATCCAGAGATTGATAAAACCCTCAATTCGGACCCAGAATTGGACCCGTTAATCAAATTCGAAAAGTAAGTTTCTCTTGTTACTCGAACAAGAGTACCTCTTTCTTTCTTTCTTTTTCTTTTTTATCCACGAATAACAAATTTATCCGAGAATAACGCATTGCTTCTCGCGAATGCACACAGAGTGGACACAGGAGGCTGTAAAATATACGCTTTTACACAAGTTAAATCTCGTTACACCCTGCTCGTCAGCGGCCATTCAACGGTTGACGCCTCGTCACCAACTTCCTTTTTCACCAACCCACGTTTTCGCACCTCGTGCGAGAATCTCATCTGTATCGAGGAACGATCGATATTCGAAGCAACAATTATTCACCGATATGAATTGATTAAGAAAGTATTCCTTTCTTTTCGTAAAAATCCTTTAAGAAATTTTTATATATCCTGAAGAAATTCAGGATGGATTTGGACAGGATTCAGGACAGGATGATATAAGGATCAATATTCCAGTGATTTTTTTAAAGAGAAGATTCAAATTACCTTTGCAGACTAATGCGATTCTACATCTTAATCCTTTACAGAAATTACGTGTCACATGCTTGAGACCAGATTGTGAACTGTTTGTCAAGTAGACTCACTTCGAATCCCACTTACAAATCCCTCTTACAACTCTTCCTTCGATAGTTATCATCCAACTTATGTAGCAGAGGGAAGGAAATTATCGGCCATTCCGTTACGATCTCTCGATTCCATCGCCTTCCACCGCCCATCCTTCGATATCTTATTGTTCATTTTCCAAGCGCGAATTATCAATCGATTCGACAAAAGTAAAATGTATGTAACGAAATTCGATCAAATTCTCCTCCTCGTTAAGAGGGAACGAACATATCGCGAGCGAATATAAATTTATCGAGACTGAGAGGAAGATATTCTCGATGATTTCGACACGTGTTTCCATGTAAACAAAACACACGCGAACGAGCGAAGAGACTTGACGATCGTACACGTACATCGTACTGTTCCGCATAATTTCAAAAAAAAACGAAAACAAAAGATCAAGAAACTATTCTCCCGAGTGCAAAATTATTGGTTCCAATTGTTGGTTCGATCGAACGTTAATGCGTATTCGTTCATCGTCTGTCCAACACTTGGACGCGCGTCACGTGAACTGGAATCGAGTAGGATGTCGGTAATAACAGAGGGAAGAACTCAGGCTGGGAACAGGTGCGAAACTAATCACGGTGGAATCACGCGAGCGTGGAAAAAGAGGAAAAGAGACGAGAAAAAAAGGGTTGCGCAACGCGCGCCATCAAATCCGCACGCTCGTCGCGTGCCAACGCAAACCTGTGTAATTGCGCGGTTTTGTTTGGTTATTTTAAGCCCTCGAGGTTATTTTAAGTCCTTCCTTCGATTCCAAGCTCTGATCGACAAAACGAGTATTTGATTTGTTTTTCTTTTTTTTTTTCGAAGAATATAAACGCAGTTGGAAGGATATGTTCGCTTTATACAAATTTTCGATTCTAGAAAATTCTAGGAAATTCTTGGAAGTATTTTAATTACCAATTTCTTATTCTTGTTCTCGAATTGCCTCGAATTCTTCGTATTCGTGGAAAATTGAGAGATCTCGTGATTGGAAAATGAAAATTGGAGAACAAGTTCCAATAGAATTTCTTCAGGATCATCGAAAGTAACGCGTAACTTTTAAACTCGATACTCGATTCGACGAGCAACACGCTTTCGAAAGACGAGCATTTAGAACTGGATAGCTGGTTTCAACCACTTCGTCCGTCGACGAAGAGTTAGAACGGAGTAGAATAGAGCGTGGAATATATGGATGACCCTATGCTAATTAGAATAAGGTGGTATTGACAGTGGATGTTTAATATCCGAGCGGAGAATTTGCTATGAATCGTTATATAATGGGGAGCCGCGCATACCCTCACGAAAACCCTCATCACCATAAATTAGAAAATCCCCATTAAACCATTAAAGATATTCGCGTTTTCTCGATAAATAAACAGCGGATACACACACACACACTGCTTAACCGTCGGGGAAACCCTTGGAATAACGGGCGAATTCGTGGCGAATCCAATTATAGCGGGCTAATGCGATGAAAATAGAAGAGAAACAGGGTCGCAATTAACAGATGAGAGTAACTTGGGAAAATTCGGCTGTCCACACGCGATATGCTTTCTAAAATCGTGGAAAATACCGTGTTTGTCTTGCTCGGTGTTTGTGTTACACGGTGGAAGGTTAATTTCGGAGTGGATCGTGGAGAGAGAGAGAGAGAGAGAGAGAGAGAGAGAGAGAGAGAGAGAGAGAGAGAGAGAAGAGAGAGAGAGAGAGAGAGAGAGAGAGAGAGAGAGAGAGAGAGAGATGGTGGATAATCGAGCGGATGTCCGACCAGGGAGGTGCGAAGGGGATGAAATTTTCGAGTTAGTAAATTACAGTCGGAAGAATTCGTTGTGCGTTCGATTGGAGGGTCTCTCGAGAGTAGATTCTCTTAATTAACGCGTTAACCTTCCCCTCCTTCGATTTGAATCGTCGATAAATAAACCGTGAACGTGGTTAAACGTGCGAAGAAAGTTGACTCTTCGTGATGATGGGTTAAATTTGAAATCGAGCAGACATGAAAATATGACGGGCGGAGGGAAACGAAGAGAAACGTTTCACGGAAGGAGACAGAAATATATATATATATATATATACACACTTTGCGGTGGATTTGTTTTCGCTTCAACTTAATTAAACTTTCTTGATGGCATTCTAAGTTTGTTTACTCGACCAAGTTTTCATTTGATTCACGTCCATCTCTCTTTGTTTAAAACCGATGAATGGAAAGAGACAGGAAGGGATATTTTCTTCCAATTTTCTTTTGATGAAATTTTTAAGGAGATGTATCATCTTGATTCGATTTTCTGTCATTTATATTAAACAGAGTTAGCTCGCTCATTACTCGTATTATTTCTTACGTGTTATAACATTTCTTTCTTTCCCTGATTGGTTTGTATTTGAAAAATGGCCAAATCAAAAAAAATCGCATCGTTTATTTGTAGAAAATAGTTTTGAAGACAGGTTTAAAAAGTATACTCTTTTCTTTTATACCGAGTGAATCTGGTGAAAAGCAAATATAATCATTCATTATTTCGATCCGACGTTTTATTTTTATCCGACCGTGTTTCCGTTTACGTAAGAAACTATTTACGTGTACCGCAAGAACAACAGAAAAATCATAGCTTGCTTTGGTTTCTCCGGAATCGTTTCCTGAATAAAACAATTACAGGAATGAATGCGTAGAAAAATGTACGAAGGACGTACAAATGAAATTACTTCATATCCGTGTTTTTTAATTAAATAGTGTGCAAATAAAAGTGTATTATATTGTATTGTATTAACATAATAACTATCATTATTGTGATTATATCACTCACAATTTAATCATTATCATCTATACGTATAACGTATAAATAACGTTCAATTATTCTCATTTTTAGAAACATTTTAAAAACATTTTCTTCTCGTACTCGTAATTCTAAATATCATTTTTCATTTTCATTTCTATTCCATAGAAAAATTAAATTATATTTTTATACCGCGTGTGTTACGATATAATTATCATTGCAACGAATATTAATGTTATATCGCGTAATACAATGGTACACGTTTAGAATAAAACGAGAAAATTCACAAAATAATTCTAGGCGTAAAAGTATATTTTACGATAAATTATATTTCCTTTGTCCAACGAGAAATTGTCCAATTATTCGCGTATGATGAACCCATATTTATCAAAAAAGCCAATTCTTTTTTTTTTTCTTTTTTTTCAGAGACAAATCGAAGCCCATTGTACTATTCGGCGCGAAACGAATGAATCGATACACACGAATGGCCATAGGGGGGCGAAATAATACGCGGAGAAGGAAGAATTTAACAGTTGTCGTAATTTCTTATGTCCGCCACGTTTTACGATACGGGATATATCCACGAGTCGCCGCACGTACGCTCGACTTGCGATTTCGATATCCCGTTACAAGTGCAAATATTTGTCTGTAAACCCCTTGCTGTTTCTGCTTTCTGTCTTTTTTTTCTTTTCCCCCCTTTCCTTCTTCGATACAAAGTTCGAGATTCTCTTTTTCTTAATCCATGGAACGATTATGCTCGAAAAATTTAGACAGAATTTTCTTATTAGTTCTAACAATAGAAATTATTATTATTTTTTTATTCATCTTATCGCGAAGAATTAATTTACTATTTCTAATATATTTATTATATATTGTTCGATATGTATACAAAATGCAAAACGTGTCAACAACTCTACAAAGGATATTACGTTCTGTCGTAGATAAAGGAGGCTCCCCTGTGAATATTAATCAACATCTGCTAATAATTCGACGAACCGAAGACGAGCAGTGTAATTACACATTCAGAAAGAATTTCTGAAAGTCTATTATTATTACATCCTCCAATTATTTCGAGTATAGTCGAGCTTTTCCAGGGAGAAGTAGACAACAACTGAGTCTACGGTAAAAGTGTTTTCAACCCTCTCCTGACAATAAGATTCCTAGCTGACACGAGTCTCGCTAAACATTTGTCAAGAGTGGAGCAAACGAAACTGTAACTTGGAAACGCGATACTTCAATTTGTTTTTTTTCTTTTTTTAATAAACAATCGTTCCTTCGCTTAACAATACTTGATCTCGAAGTCGAGAAGTCGAAGATTTTTGCAAAAGTTGAGACGCAGTTTCGAAAGGATAAGAAACAGGTGTGGACTTTTTGTAAGATCTTGGAAACTTATGCTCCAATTAAGGATCCGTGAGGAAACGTTACAAGGGTTTGTAAGAAGTCACGTGGAACGCGATTTAGCAGGAATTAAGTAAGTATGATACGCCAGTTTACGACGATTAATCACAGATGAAAGAAACGAAAGAAACGGGCGGAAACTGGGCCAAAGCCTTTCCTCCTCTTTTTGCGAAGATTTTTTTGAAAGAAATTACTACACGAACAAGATTTTTACAGGTTGCAAGTTAACAGTTTACAATCGTCGCTCTTCTATTTTTGTTATACGAGAAGGAAAGAGAGTTTTTTCTTTTTCTATTTTTCTTCGGTTTCGATTTTTCGAGAAAGATCGTGAATTTCCGCCTAAGATCCTAAGCAGCGAATCGCCATTTTGGAGAACGGATTACTCTCGTAAATTCTATTCTATTTTTCTATTTATTCCCGATTTTCTACCGGGATTTTCTATTCTCCTTTTTCCTTTCCTTTTTACAATAGTTTAGATTCAAGGAAGGATCATAAAAGAAATAGATTTTTCAAAAGAGATTCCGCGCGAGATCCACAGAACAACAAATCGTCATTTTTGCGCAACACAAAAGGCCAAATTTTACGTTTCCTATCTATACGGCTCCCTTCAATTTTCTTCCACCTCGCCACATTACGAAATGAAAAGGCAAACACATAGCACGATTTGGCGAGCGAGCTCGAGCAATTTCCTTGGACAAAACTCTTTCTCTCTCTCTCTCTCTCTCTCTCTTTCCGTCAGAGAAAATAAAACCATGAAGATAAGAAAATCGTTTGGTATAATTCCAAGTTTGGGATATGATTACGAGGAATTTTCAGTAAAAATTTTTTTTAATGCTAATCAAATGGGTTCATATGGGTCTCGTCGAAGATAGAGAAAGAAACAGGAAAGAAGGAAGTCGAGGGTGAGAACGACGCATTAGGGAGTCGATGATGGCGTCAGATGCTCGTTGCTTCCGCGTTTTTATAAGCGATAATCGGGAAAAGTTTCGAGGAAAGGCGCTCTTCTGCCTTCCTTTGCCTCCCTCGCGCCTCCCTGAAAGAAAGCTGCTCTTTGAAAAGTAGAGGGATATTAAAGAGTCTGTTTCTCTCCTAACTAAATCCGAGCAAGAAATCTTTACGACCTCGAATCTTTCTAATCTTTACGATCTCTGGTAAAAAAAAAGAAAAAAGAAAAAGCATATTAAGGAGAATAAAATTACAGGGGAAGTTGATACATTAATAATTGCTGATGCGTCAATACGTGCAGTTAAGTTTAAATGTTAAAGGACCAGATAAGATTATTAAAACAAACTTTTATTATCTTAAAAAGTACTTTGAATATTCTGCATCTTTCGCATATTCAGAAGATTGTTTCGCAACTGTCGTTAGCCAACTGTCTCTGTATATACAGAAAATCGTAATTAGATCATAGATATAGATCTGGGAATGACGATAAACAGAATATTCATTCAAAGATCAAATTTTTGAACACAATTTAAAAGGAACGAATTTTAAAAATTCGTTTCATTGTTAATAATATCGTATATTATCCACTACGCGTTAAACAATTTTCAACTCAAGAAAAGAATAAAAATATCCTGTAAACCCTGTAAAATATTCGCTTTACTAACGGAATCCCATCTTAGAGATGCGCGTGGCTACGAAAGCGAAGATCGAAGAAAGGGATCGTGATTCAAGAACGGTGTCCCCTTCCTCCCCCTTTGCCTTGAATTTCCCCGAATTTCAAAGGTAATATTCAAACGAGGTAATCCTCGGCAAACCAGTTTTCAAGTGGTGGGAATAATTTACAAGGAGAGTGTTTATATCGCTGGTGAAAATCAACAGCAGGCGACGAGATCGGGTGTGTTCGAAAATCTTCTTCAAACCGATCCGAATCTCTCGATCGAGCCACTCGGCCACTCGACAGCTACGACCAAACTGCGCTTTTCGTCGTTCGATTCCCCGATCG
Source organism: Apis laboriosa (assembly GCF_014066325.1). Classification (NCBI taxonomy): domain Eukaryota; kingdom Metazoa; phylum Arthropoda; class Insecta; order Hymenoptera; family Apidae; genus Apis; species Apis laboriosa. Next base: position 4,853,655 of record NW_025222592.1, read on the forward strand.
CCCCTCCCGGGGGAGCGGCAGATTTCGGTTTCCTCGCAAACCTGTTCCTCCTCTTTCGAGGAGAAGGAGGAGGAGGAGGAGGAGGCCGAGAGAGTCTCGGCAAGAGGCGAGCAGACAAGCGAGGACAAGGTGAGGGCTCGACCCGCCTCGACTATTTTTACACTCGACACGCAGATCTACTTGGCGCCGATCTTGAACCTCGATCTTCGCTCGCTCTTCGTCTTCCCTCAAGCTTAAGCGAATACACCGCCTCCGTGATTTATTTTTCGATACTCGAGGAATTTTATCCTCTCGGTCGGAGAGAAGAATTCAGTGTTTATGTATTTTTCTTCTGTTGTTCGGCTCGTCTCTTTCTAAGCGTCTCTCTCTTTCTCTCTCTCTCTCGAGAGATTTTTTTTTTCGTGAGAAGAAGAGGAGAGGAGAGGAGAAATCGGCGAGTGAGAAATCGTATATATTTTTTTTCCATTATTGGATCTTTCTATCCGCCATGTTATTTTGTCGGAGAATTTTTTTAATACGTATCGATTATTAATTGACGAGGTTGAAAATAATGTTAAAATATTAAAATTAATTAGCAAGTTGTCGGACCGTATATAAAATTTCCGATGGAAAATTTCCGATGGGTAGTAATTTAATTAAATGGACGACGTTTCAAAGAATAAGTTTTATTCGTAGAATGTGAATAATATGAATTGGAATTAGATTATATCGGTAATTAATATTCAGCAATTAATTTTCATGAGAGAATCGAGAATTAAATAATATAACTCTTTTTTCTTTTTTTTTTTTAGAATCAAACTTACTTCAAATGTTTTATATATATGTATACAATTTGCACACGAAAAATTAATAACAAATGCTATCATATTGAAAACGAAACGTTCGAAATGTTATAATTTTTCCAATACGTTCCATTTTCTTTTTTAAACAATGAAAACCGTTATTGCGAAACGAAACAACAAATAAGTTATTCGTACATATATATATATATATATGAAATATGAACACTGGAATTTGCACGTAAATTCTCTCGTACAATTTTTCACAAAATATTTCTTCAAAACACGTGTAACGATATTGTATATTTTTGAAACCATACGCACTTCTGCACGTTAAGATATTTCCTGTACAATATAATCTAAATATAAACGTACAGCATATAGATGAGAACAAAAGCTTGGTTTGTGCGAAGAAGACGTAGGGTGTCGCTTCTTACGCGTTCTTCTCGCGAGACAAGATTCTTCGCAATAGAAAATCACGCTGGTAAGTAATAATCATGGCGTGGCCTCAAATCGGCATTGGCTAATGGCTAATATCCGAGCGTTTCCTACCGGAATACGTGTCTACCAATCGAACGAATCTGCGAGTATAATGAGCTCCGTGGTTTCGTTCCGTGTCGAGAAAACGGAGAATGAATGGATTTATTTTTAAAAAGGAAGATGATTCCGTGATATCTCTTGTGAAAAAGTAGAGGAAGATTCTGCAAAACGATCCTTCTTTACACGTAACATACACATTCAAATAATTTAATTCTTCTCTCTCTCGATTAAAGAAAAATTTAAAGAATAGAGAGAATCAACAAAAAAAAAAAAAATCATCACACAAAATTACACAAAGTTACACAAAATTTGCCCGTCAAACGCGACATCAGCGACGCTCTTTTTATAGGAAACCGAAGGGATCCAAAGAGAGATTAAAAAGAGACTCGAAAAGAAATTAGTTCCCCCGAAGTTTCTTCTAGAACAATTCTCCTCTTAAAGACGGTAAGAAATATCTATTCTGCAAACAGACTCACCTTTCAATTCCTCTTATTACAACTTCACCGATGTTTTCTCGCGCGGGTACCTCTCACTCCCTCCCGCAACGCGCACCATCGATTCAACTCTCTCCAAGTATCCCCGGAAGTCGGTGTAAACTTCAACGAAACAACGTCCTCGGGCGGTCTCCAGCCGGGCCTCCCCCGCAGACCGACAGAACGGAAAAGAAAAACCGATCCCGTAACACCTTCGCTCGGATCGATTCACCGCAGCAACTCCGATTCCATCTTCGTTGATCGAACTCCTTAATTAACCGATTAGTTCGATCTTCGTCAACGAAGAGAATGAAGAAAAGAAAAGAAGAGAATTTCTTCCCGTTATTTCAGAATTTTTAAAAAAATTAATCATTATTCGTCTATCGTCGTCGACAATTTGATCGATTAAACGAATGTTGTTGTCGAAAGCAAGAAGCAAAGCGGGAAGAGAGAACAGGCCTGTTTCGTACCGCGTTGTAAACTGGGAACTTCTAGAAACATTTCGGCGTGGTTTAGGCGGGTTGCATCAGCCGGGCGTCGAATTTTGTCTATACGTGGGCGAACGAAGCCAAGGACGAGCCGCGTGAGACGAAGAGGAGGGCGGAGAATTAAAACAAATAGGGAGGAACCGGTGAATCAGAAGAAGAGGAAGAGGAAGAGGAAGAAAAAGAAGAGAGGGAAAAGCTAGGCTTGGTTGGAGAGACGTCGATTAACCAGGCGTCTATCGAAGACTTGTGTTTCGTTTGGTAATATCAGAAAAGTCAGAATATTATTTATTGGGGTACGATTGGTGGTTATTTTTAAAGGTGTGCTCGATCGATAATGCATCATCTCAATGAATGACTAATCTCGATGACGATGATCTTGATAAATATTTTATAAATTAATATGTAAGTGGCATTTATCATTCGAGTTCATTCTTAGTCAGCGTTTTCTCTATTCTCTCTGAATCATTTTTATCGTCTCAATATTCCACGAAGATTTAAAAATATGTGTGACTTTTTGATTAGAATTGAGAAAGAAGAACGCGATACGAGAACGATTTTATTTCAGCGAATTTTATATTTTCATCTTTATTAAAAAAAGAAGAAGAAAAATATATCTTTATATTTTCTCAAATTTCTTCGATTTAAGTACAAATCTGCAAGTATAATACGAGAATAATTATAGATCGCTATAATTAAGTCAATAATTAAGTTTTCCTTAATTTGCATAATCTGCTCTTCAACTTCTTCTTTTGTGTCAAGTTTTTGTAGCAAGTTTCTTGGGTCTATTGATACGTGAAAATACATTTCCAAAGATCTGTACGTCTTTAGAAAATCGGTTTCGTATCGCTGCTTTCCAATAAATAAGGATGAATCGCGGGGACGGCGAGTTTGCTCGAGAACTCGCGCGTTTCAATCAGCTGATTCCCATTAAGCTAATGAGATCGCCGTTTCCGGTGTTCGCTCTAGAGACGAGCCAAGTTCAGCCGTACTTCTTGGTTCTGGGAAATGTTGCGGGATACTTGATAAAACGATTCCATCTTATTAAGCTTCTTACTCCGTTTTTTAACTCGGTGCAAAGTATTCAGAGTGGATATTTGTTCGAACATTTATCGTTTCCGAAATGTGATATTAAAATTTTAACATTATATTTTAACATTCTAATGGAAAGAGAAAGAAAAATTTACGTTTACTAACTTTCAGGGAAAAGAAATATTAATTATATCTGGATAATGGAGCTATCATATTTCAGATTAGTGCGTGAATAATAATTTTCCACTTTAAAATCATCAAATTAAATTATTATCATTAAATAAATCTATCTATGCACTTATGCACTTCTATGAAATTTCATTTGATTTTAGAAACTCTATCAAACCGGTTTCTTGGTTTCTGGATATCCGTCAGATTTCTTAAAATTCTTAAATAAAAGACTCAAGATTTTAATATTGCATTTGCAGAAGGATTGGAAAAACTTGTTACGATTGTAGTTTTTTATCGAGGAGGGTTTTACATAGGAGGCACGGTCGAGTTTTTCATTGTCGACGAGGAGGATTTTTGTCTCTGCGCACGAAGAGTTTGAGAGCAGGGTGTTGCTCTAAAACACAAATTTACGAACTGCCGAAGCGTCAAACGCGCCGTCAAGCCGTGTGTTTTCGCAGCTGCCTCTAAATAGTTGTGCAAACCGGTTGGGAAACGCGGAAGTTCATTCTGGAGGGTTCGTTTCGGTTGTTACGCCCAAGTTTTGTTCCTCTTTGGTTTAGAGCATTAAAAGGTGAATCTTATGTAACTACTGTTTATTATACTGAATGTATTATAGCTAGGATTATGATTAGACTCTATCGTCATTTAAAATATTATTATAAAAATATTTCGGAATTATAAAATTATCTAACAATAATCGAGAAGAAAATTTAAAATTATGCAAGATGATTCGAATATTTAATAACTAAGGATTAAGTGTTTTAACAATTAAAAATTAAATAAATTGCATACAAGAAAATTTCTACTAATCGATATATATTCGTGGAATATTTTACATCGAATTTATTAAATTATATTGAAACTCGCATTAGACGAAGCGAAACTCCGTGACCTCTCCATCTCGCTCAACACAAACCTAACCTACAACGAGTCGAAGCCTTAAGAACCGACCAATATTTGTATACCAACTTTCGTCTTTACTTCGATCCTCGAAAACAATCCATTATTCCACGAATACACAATCAACAAGTAAAAATTCCAAGAACAATTTCTTTCGACATGTTTACGATGAAAATCATGAAACACGTCATATCATCTTCAGAATCGACATCGTGTGAACGAATAATATATATATATATATACATATACACATCTCGTCCACACACAACCGCGAAAACTATTAAACGCCGTTTCAAGGCCGTGTTTCACCTAACCAAACAAGTGTTACGTACCTACTGTACCCGAGACCCCGAGAATCCTTCCCCGGAGGGAACTGAATACGTATCGAAACAGGACGAGAAATACGCGGCGGATCGATATTAAAAACGCGACGTTCGCAGACGGATCGTCACCCCTCTGCGCGAGCGGGGGAACGACAAATTCGAACCGATGGTCGCAAAAGACGTGCGACGTGGTCAGTCGTCGACGTAATACTGGGAAGCCGAGAGAGTTCGGTTGGTATATTTAAAAAGGCAGAAACGTGGAGTGGCGTTAACGGGCTGGCACGCACGGTGCCATTACTCACTACTTGGCACAAGTCGCATGGAGCACTGCTCGATGTCGTCTTCTTCTTTCGAAGTTTTCTTTCTTTCGAGGCGATTCGATTTGAAAAACGAACGGAGTGAATTTCCTTCGTGATAAATTTATAACGATGACATCGCAGACAGATGAATAAAACGTGCGCTTTTAATCGGAAGGAATATACGAAGTAATCGAGATAAGTTTGTTGAAATAATTATATTGGCGAATAATGAATAATAATATCACTTCGATCGGATAATTAGGAGAAATATTAGGTAAAGCGATTCGTCGTTGGATCTTAGCTTTCCTTCCCTAGTAAAAAGATCTGGAATAAATAATATCGATATATACCACTTTTACATACTTCTTCTTTGAAAAAATATTTTGAACAACATGGTGAATGGATACTCCCCTTACATCTGTAATTAACTAAGATAATTAAGGGGAAGTGCGTTATCGCGTTATAATCGGCGGCTTGGAGAATTATGGGGCCAGATTTGTGCCACGATTGATCGATAATGAACGCTGAATTGCGCAACAATAGATTAGATATAGGCGTGCAAAACGAGATCGTGTGTCGAACACGAGAGTCATACGAGCACGGCACGTGGATGACCGCATTCACTACAGTTAGAAACGCGGAGTTAAAAGGAGAAACCAGAAGAACACGGAGAAGCATAGGATATCGTACCCGTGTTTTTTATCCTCGTCCAGTCGATGGCCGCCGCCCGCTCGTCGCCCACTCGCATCGGGGAAGAGAAATCGAGAGCGAAAATGATAATGACAGGAACATAACCTGTGACAATGGACTGGGATCGCATCTGCGCAAGGCAAAACCCACAGGATCACGTGTCTTCTACGTTATAACGCGGACTTGGGCTCGTGCAACAAGGCTGATGAGACGCGTATATAGTCGAATTAAGAAACTGTATACATGGAGCGTGAAACGAGAAACTCTTGAACCAATTCTTTGAAACGATTGAGAAAGTTTCTCGAAGCGAATTTCCATGATTTCATTCTTCGTATTTCGTTTCTTTGTCGAAATGATTCGCACGCTTTGATACACTTTGTTTGGCGAATACGTTGTCTCGTTTATTTTTCATCGATATTCATAATTTTCTTTTTGTTTTTCTTTTTTTTTTTTTAATCATCTTAATCGATATTTCGCACGAAAGTTAAAGAGTAATTGAATCGAGTGAAAAAAGAAGAGGAAGAAAGATAGGTTGAAGAATATATGATGTATAATCCTTGAAAATCAATACAGATTTATATGCAATAACGGGGGAATATAAATCGAAGCTCGAAGGATTAATAAGTATTGTTCTTGGCTCGACCTTTTACAGAGATGAAATACCATCTCTGATCGGGAGCCAAAGTAGATGATGCTCTGAGAGACGAGTAATGCATTACGACTTTTCCAAAACCACATATAGAAACGATAATTTCGATTCGATTTCATTATATTGATAAATATTTAAAAAAAAAAAAAAAAAAAGAAATCGGCAGAGAAAAGAATCGAAATGTCACTCGTTATCGTTCCTCGATTAATTATTAATAATGTAATAATATATTGATAATTAGAACGCATATTAATCGAGGACAGAAATTTCCACGCGATTTTATACGCGACATTTTGCATTAATGGAGCCACGGACGGTAATTCGGTGCTGTCGTGTGAAAATTCGAAAGATTCGTGTAGAATTGTCCGCCCGATGAAATGAAATTCGACGGGATTGATTTCTGCATTCGAACGCGTTATACTCGCGAATTCAATTAAAATCGATCGAACATAGCGCATAGAGAGGAGGAGGAGAGCGAAGGTTGAGAATCGCTTTTAAAATATTTATATTTAAATCTAAATCTTCCTTGATTCGTTCGAAAGTATAGAAAAACCTTCCAACCTTTGTTGAAACATTCGTCGACGAATTTATCGTTTCTCACGGAATGAATAAATTCGCTAAGTAACTAAAATTAATTTATAAAAGTTCACGAAACTTCCCATTCCATTCATCCTAATTATCCTAATTATCCGTATATATTTATAAATGGATACAGTTCGAGCTTCTATTCAATTTATCGGACAATTTATCTAAACTTTCTCCTCACGGAAATTTCCACCAATGGTCGAAAAAGAAGAAAAAAAAAAAAAAAAAAAAAGGACGAGCCTGGTAAGAAACGATCTTGGAGAGAAAACCGACCCTCTTTTTTCTTCGGTCCACTCAATTAATAGACGGAGAGGAGACGTCGTTAGCCACGATTCCACGATCGTTCCGCTGGTGCATCGATCACCGAGAGAACCGAACGGCTATCTCTCGTCGAAGGCGAGGTTGATCTTTCGAATGGGAGAATCCTCTCCTCCCCGCTACCCCGTGGGTACAATTCGTCAGGATCACGTCCTGGATCACGCCGCAGAATCGCGTCGTTTGTTGCGCGCCGATAATAGATGCCCCGCAACCGACGTAATCGTTGCGGTCGTCTTGGTGCACGTGCTATCGATTCTTCGAACCCGGCTTCCGGTTCCTCTGCGGGGAACTTAAACCCCGGTTGCTGGCTTGGATCGATCAGCTGGCAATCTTGAGATTAGACAAGATAATTGTTATACCTCGTTGTTTCGTCATACGTACATCATTCTCAGATTGTTCTTTATTTTCTTTATTATTTATCTATTATTGAAATAGTTATAAGTGATCATGAAGTTTTTATCGTGTCAGGAGAGAGAATACGTTAAAAAATTCAAAATAACTTTTTACTCGTCGGATGAAATGATTAGTGGCTAATGGAACGATTGTCTTTGAATATTTTTAAATTAGATTTTGCAATGTTGTTTGCGCTAGATATTTTCGAGACGCACGGATTAGGACGTAAGCCGATTGCACACAAAATGTTTTTTTTTTTTCTTTTTAAATGAAATTCTTGTATTATTAGCGCGAAAAATATACGATCCTGATTTAACCTGACAATGACAAACAAAATGACATTTTCAATGAAGTTGATGAATTGGCTTCTCTGCGAGTTAGTAATAAGTCAAACGATCGGATTAACTTCTGTTAATGAAGCAATCGTAAAGCAAATACGTGAGCTCGAAATTTGAAGTTGCAATAATGGTGCTTGGAAATTCGATGTAAAAAGCATATCGATGAATTTCTAATATTTTATTTTATTTCACGTGTATATCCAATAATTGCTATAACTTAATCTAAATTATTTTTGCATATATGTATCCGTACGTATGTCATCAAATTTTTAAACTTGTTTTTCTTGAAAACATTAATGAATATAAAGCACGGCTATCAATATGGAAATCACATAACCTAAATCAAATTACATTTTTGTCTATTGCGTATCACATATTCCATCAAAATCTGTTTTTAAAAAAAAAAAAAAAAAAAAGGAATTTGTCAATCGAGCATCGATATGGAATTCGTGTAACCTAACCTAACCTAAATTATATTTTTGTCTATTGCATATACCTTCGAATTTATTATTCATCGAATCTTTAAATCAATTCCTGTGTATAAAAGTGGATTTCGATAATGAAACTCGTACAAGTATCGTATTTTTCGCTTTTCATCGAATTCGCTCGAGAGAAACAATCGCGTTAACCTCCGTTTAATCAGCCTTATGCTTATTTCTCGAAACGTGACGACGCCTGCGGCGTCACGTATGCGTTTCTCGATTTCTCGCTTACGTAATCGCGTGAACTCTTTACTCAAGCCAGATAATACACACAGCTGTGTACGAAAAGTGATTCACCTCGAGCAATCGATAACGCATACTCGTAAACAAATGCTATAATCTCGATTTTTTTTTCTCACGAGCAATGTACCGAGTTGTTGCCATGTACTCATAAATATATATCTCGAACAATATAACAATATAACGATAGATTGTTCACACGTATAAGTAAAATCGATATTATGTAAGAACCGTTTGTTGAACTCGTATTTTTCAATCGTATAATTATTTTTAATAATTTTTGCAAATACCAATAATTTCTGAATTATTTTATGAGCGAATTTACAAGGAATTCTAACGAGAAACGTTATCTTTGAGATTCGACGTTAATTAGTTTGAACAACCATTTATCATTTGCCCCCACGTCAAAATTTTAACCTAATTTTGTTTTTTAAGATCGAAATTATAAACGAACTTAACTTTCTCATTTATCATCGGAATAAGAAATATTTTATCCTTGTAATATTAGAATTTAATTTTAGCCACCTCGATTTCTGAAAAAAAAAAAAAAAAAAAAAAAATCAAAACGTCATCGAGATTAAACGATAAATCATTTCGATCAAATCGTTTCGTTCAATTTTAATGAAAGTTAAAAAATCAAGGATACTTCCTTATAAAATAAACTTAATCGAATCAATCAATAATTGAAAAATTATTAAAATTAGAAAAAAAATACGTGCATGCAAATTTAATCCACCATTCTTTCGAAAAATTGCCAAGACTAACCATTTCATTCACGAAAATTGTAATTAAAAATTCGCTCGATAAGGGAACTTAATCAACACGGTGCTTCGAGCGAGCTCGTTTATCGTCGGAACTGGCACGACGATTGATATACAGTGGCGATCCAGTGGATCGAGGCCCGGTTATTCACTTGGTCGAAACGTGACTGCAACGTGGACAGAGCGAAACTGGTGAATAATATTTGATCAGACCTCGCGCACACCCATTAACCAACAAATCCCTACGTATAAATCAACCTCTCTCTCTCTCTCTCTCTCTCTCTCTCTCTCTCTCTCTCTCTCTCTCACAAAATTCTCGCGATTCGTCTTTACCCACCCGTTTCTCGCTCTTTCTTTCTTCTTCTTTTCTTCTCCTTTTTTTTTTTTCACCGATTTGATCTTCAGGAATTTCGCCGGAATCGGCAAACATCACGAGTTGATGGTCGTTCAAGACGAATCGTTTGACGTCAATCCGTCACGCGGGCCAGCTTCTCGTATTACGATGAATTACGCTCGAGCAGGGACGAACGCATCATCGTACACGCGCATACACACACACACACACGCATATATGCGCGCGATCGTCGTCCGCCAGGTGCGCCAAACTCGCAGCGATGAATTATGCCCACGTGTATATACATATATACAACACGGTGGCGTTTCGTAATTCGACGAGATAATCGCCTTCAATCCTCGTCGTTTCCCGTCAGGCCTGCGTATCTGAATAATACTTAGTTTCAGGGTATTACGAGGGTGTAGGCGAGGGTGGAATATTTATTAGAGCGGTTTCCACATTGATCCTTGGCAAATCTCGTCGAAGAATTGTATTCCTCGGATAGAATGTTTAATCCTTAAATTTGGTTGTACATTTCGTGAAACGTTTGTTCCTTGATTTCTTTGATAACGATGTATTTATTGTATGCGCGATGTCAAATTATTGTACGTAGTATAGTTCTCGTAGAAGGATCGAGAGAGTTTAATATTTTGGATGAATTTCGAAATTGGATCCCGACAAAATTTACTTTATGCTTGAATATTGAATATCCTTCAGATATCGTTTTTTTTTTTCCTTTTTCGATTATCAATTTTACTGATTTTACGAAAGATGATTGCGCAAATTAACGCAAAAAGCGATTAATTAATCTCAAAGGAAAAATAATCTAAAATCTATTAAGTTATTCGTCCAAATAAAAGGAAAACTGGAATTCCAGGCATCGATGAAGAAAATTCACGCTAGATTAAATAATGCAATCACTGAAAAGATTAATACTACTCTAATTCTCTACATCTCGTTTCAATCGTTTCAGGGAGGTGTTCACACTTGGCGGGACGAATCTCTCCCCTTCCTCCCGTGGGAGGGGAAACGGGCAACTTTGAAGAAACAATAAACGCGGTAAACGCGGTTGGAACAAGAAGAGGCGGGGCACAAAGGGAAGCCTCGAAAAAGAGCCACGGAATGGAGTGGCCGCCGTGGGAGCGAACACACTCGAAAACGAGCAAACCCGGCCCGCACGAGGAGGCAGGGGACGCACACTTTCCCTCCACGTGGGGATCCATCGTGGGGAAAGGTGTACACGAACTTACATTCCCGCGTTTACATTTCCATTTAATTCAAACATGCACGCGCTCGTGAATTTCATCCTGGTCTCTGTGGGTATAGTAAGGTAACGTGGTTGGTAGCGACGTCTGCCTGGCAATCGCCATTGTTCTCGAATCGGAACGGCTATCCAAAAACGACTATCCTGATCCTCTGACGTTCTCAACGGGAGCTCTCGCGAGAAAGATAAAGGTTTTGATATAATGACGCCGAGGCCGAGGCTTTCAGGAAAATTGTTTGAATTTAAAATTGGTTGAAATTGCTTCATCACTTTGGTGGTGAGTTTTTTTTTTTTTTTTTGAAAACGGTGGTTTCTTTGGGAGGCTTTCAAAATTTGTGATTAATCAGTTTAGATTGATTTACTTTAGACTTATTTAGTTTGGCGAGATATATTTTGGAGGATTCGAGTAATTTTTTTTTTTTGAAAATATCGTGGAAATATTCCTTCTTTCTTTTTCCGTGCAAGATATTTTTATCAAAAAAAGGTACTAGATGCAGATGGTATATATATGTATATGTATATATATGTTTGATAGCGCAGGGATATAGGGAAGCCACTCTATGGCATGGCAGTAAATATATCGAGTGGTTTCTGTTACCGACATAATTTATAACCCCTTTTAACACGTATTACACGAGGATATTCCTTATTCCATCTTTTTCTTTTCCCATTTATTCTTCTTTTTTCTTCACCTTAACATTATTTTCATATTCAGACATCATCACGTAGACTCATTTTCTCATTGTAACCTTTATCGCTTTTTATTTTTTATTTTGAGACATTCCGTTTCTGGTTCCTTACACATTCGCGCCTTTTGTCTTATTATTTCCATTCTTTCGTTTCACCCCGATTCCCTTTCTTCCTTTCCCAAGTTTTTATTCTTCTCTTGCTCGTTCATTCTTGGCACTCGACAATCTGCCTTTCCCTCGACTTTTTCCTCCCTCCTTAATGTATTTTCTCTGAATTTCATTTAAATTCCACCCCCTTTCCTTCTCCCATTCCATCTCAGGATCATCGTCTCAACATCGAGGACGAACGAAGTCTAAATCAATCAGGGACTTTCTTTTCCCATCCAACGATCGAAGACTCGATGAATCGACGAGCCTTGAAGACCACCAAAATACCTATAAACTCTCGAAATCCGAAAACGTGTGGTTCGATTAGTTGCTCCTAAGTCGAGACTAATCCTTAATAATCGTAGCAACATAGATCCCACCCCTAAGCCTCAGAGATTCTACAACAATGTACTCCTTCGAGATAATCGTATTAAGGGCGTAAGAAGTTCGGAATCTTGGACAAAAAACTTAGAAAGACCAGCTGCAACTCCGTCTTCGTAGAACTAACTCGTCTGAAAAACGATCTCCAGCCTTTGCCAAGTTCATCCTTCCCCCCTTCCTTGACACCCCTCGATTCTTTCCGATCATAAATTCTCGGAAAACTCGATACCAAGCACATCGTCTATCCTCCTCTCGAAGCGAGAATGGCCAAGTATTCCGTGAATAGGCACATCCTCGGGAGGGAAATTCGCCGAATTTGAAAAACAAAAGAAAAGGGGGCGAAAAAAATCGCGCTGTCTCCATCCACCCCCTCGAAATTCGGCCAATTTTTCGACCGACAACGGGGTTCGATCCCTCATCATCATCCCTCGCGAGCGAATGAATGAATGAATAAATGGAAAAAGGGAATGGAAGAGGAAAAGAACGGCGTAAAAAAAAAATTGGAAAAAAAAAAAAAGAAAGCGCGCACCACTACGCTACGCTATACACATACGCACTAGGGGGAGGAAGGACGGAAAAACAACGGCAAGGCGCGAGTTTTTCGTGGCGAGGGACGAATTGCCGTGGCGCAAACCAGAGCAATCCAGAGCGTCCGCGGGGCTGATTTACGAGAGGCGCGGAACAGCGAGCGAGAATTCCAATAGGAACGGTGGGATACTTTATTGCGACCGGTCCCCAGCGCCTGGTAAAGATTAACACGTAACGCGTGCAAAAATAGGATTACACCGTAATTTCCGGCCCGTCTGTGCCGGTCCCCGCACGCGAACCGGGGATTACGCCCGGGGCAGCCGCGAGGGGGGGACGTTTGTATCGTCGGTGCACGCGGGAAACTCTTCGTTATTGGCTCGAAAACGGCCGCCGCGAGCGTGATTCTATGCGGTTCTGTGTTCGTCCCAGAGATGAAAAATAATTGGAAATTTGTAATTTGTATATATCCGATTCTTATCTGATTGTTATTAACCCGGATTTTCAATTGTTTGTTCATTCTTTATTTTCTAGTCTTCGTTTGAATGCAAACTTTGCGGTAAATATTCGTAAAATATTGCATTTGCGATACGCATTTCGAGAATTTTCTCTCGTGAAATATGTGTATCGAAGAACGATGATAATCACATCAGAGAAAGTTAACTGATACGATCCAAAGTGATTAGATCGGAATTATGATTCCTCGTTTTGTTTTATATTTACAATTAATTTACTTAATTCTGAACGATAATATTAAAATTTTGAAACGTCAAATTATTAATTTATTTATTTCAATTAAGAGGCTATTTTTCTCCTCCTCCTCCTCGTTTCTTTCCTTTTTTCTTTTCTCTAGTTGTTTGTATCATTGCGCGCGCAGAACGCTTTTTATTTTTGACTGTTGCGCCTCAAAAGCGGTAGCCGCAAGCGTGATTTCCCTTTGTGCGTCGCAATATCGAGCGTGATTCTATGCAGTGTACACTTGGAAGGGAGGAAAATAGTCGGCGATCGATCCTACAGGATGTTTCCAATCTATGTCTCTGGCCAATTTCTGGCTTGCTTTTGTTCTCCTGCGTCCCTGCGACAATTACACGAAACTAAAAATTTAATTCTAACTCTTAAATTATATCTCAAATTCTGACAAGAATTAACAAAAATAATAATGAATATCTTATTACTTTAATGGTAAACGTAACACATTTGACTTTCCAGCCATATGTTTAAACGTGTTTCGCAGTGGATGATTTAATGAGCTGTATATATTTCTATCTACCGCCAAGATCTTGATCCCTTTGTGAAATGTAAATAGAATACCTGTCACTCTAGAATCCATCTATATATATATATATACATCCTTTGATTATATTTTTGAATTAAATGGTCGAAGTTTCCACGAAATACCTCGTGACGAGTTTATACGTGGAACGAGCGACGGTACAAAGGGCAAAATTTTTCCTTCGTGGCTCACATTTAGAGGGAGTTCACAGGCTCGAATCGGTGAATATTCATGCTCTCCGCTCTGGAACGTTAGAGGAAACGCAACGCACGAAACACAGATTCATTGTTCCTGACACAGTCGTATCTCTCTCTCTCTTCCTCCGTCCCTTCCTCTCTCTCTCTCTCCACCGATGAACGCTAAAAGCGGTCACGACGGGGTGAGAACGACACCGTTAACGATGACGAAACGCAAGTCGACCCAGTTCCATCCCCCTAGCGCGTGCACACACGGACGAAAAGCTGATTTATTACGAGCGCTTCCTCCCTCCTCCCCTCCTGCGCCGTCCAGCCAATGGTACATTAAACTTGCCACGAATTTATGGCGCATTATTTCGAACGAATATATCTTCTTCACCGGTAACTCGCATCAACTTCGAGTCACTGCCTATTTGCATGAATCTGGAAGACAAATAGAAAGAAGGAGGGTGCAGAAGGGAGTGCATGAAGGATGCAGTAGGAACGAAGAAGGAACGGTGGATGGGATAAAGTGACCGGGAAACGGACGAAGGCATGGACACGAGGGAAGAGGCAGGGAGAAAAATTCGCTTCCCTGATTTATAGATAGCAATCTCTTGAAGGTACTCGAAATATCGAAATATCGTTTGCTGGACGACGATGCGCCAAACAAGGTTCTACGATTCTCGCATTCGTATAGAAAATCCAATCGTTCTCCTGTGTGATAAACGTATATGTCGGGCATCGTGATATCCATCGATCGAGGGATGATCCGTGTGAAAGAGTGAAAAAGCGCATCGATGGAATTTCGAAGTAACTTTCTCGATTCGTTCTTGAAATAATAGAGATATGATTATAATATAAAATGTTTTCTAATTTTAGCGCAGAATTATTTATAATCGAGGATGATGAATCGATTGTGAGAATTTATGTGATATATAACGCGTATATATATGTAATTTTTATTATATTATTAGTTGTGAAATCAAAGGTGATTCCTCAAGATTCTAAGAAATATCTCTTGTTCTTTTGTCATATGTCGCTAATTTTTAAGATAAACGCTACTGATTCGCGGTATCGATTGCATTATACAATGTCAATACCAATATTGCAATCACGTATTATTCACCGAAATTCAATCAAGACGGATTATATTAAGCTAATATATATATTCCCGATCATTACTGTTATCTGACCATTCATGTGTACGTGAATTGGATCACTGTAGATGGTGATACAGGTGAATTACTTTGATATAGTTATTATTATTATTATTATTATTATTATTATTATTATTATTATTCTCTTTTGTGAGGTATATTATTTTACATATGCGTGTCTATACAATTTGATATACATATATACCTATATATTAATATGTATCGGAGAAATTTATGACGTGAATGTGAAATCAATGTACCCGATCTCTGCATCATTAAACGCGCTTGAAATCGTTTTGAATTTAATCAATTGACACGAATAATCAATATAAGATTTTAAACATATGGATTTTTAATCATATATTGTGATATATACACAATTTTTTTTTCTTTTTAATCTCTTTCCTCGAAATACTATTCCTCTTATCAATTCAAATATATTTCGTTTAATCTCGACATTTTCGACAACTATGCATGGATGAATTACACTTTCTCTCCATAAATAATATTTTTTATCTTCAAATTTTGCAGTTTAATTGACCATTGGATGCCATAGAAAGACAAATTGGAAGATTGGTTAATTTTTCGTGAAATGAAAAATCGAATCGAAGGAAATTTGAAATATCGAGAATTGAACTCGAATCTACCCGGGCGGCAACTAAGAATTTAACCGTATGAGCCATCGAGTTCTTGTTACTGAACTTCATTTTATGACTATTTATATCTAATAGAAATCGATTTTATAAAAAGGAAGTTTTTTCGTGTACATTTTGAACAATACAAATAATCTTATATATCCTATTAGAATCTTTCTTGTTTTACTTACTTTAATTGCATAACGCTTTTGGCCATTCTCCAAATACCATTTCGCGGAACAATTTAAAAGAGTATCTTTTCCTCAGGAAAATCTCTCTCCTTTCGCATCAGCTAATTAAAATCCAACACTAATTCTCCTTACTCCCTGTATCAAAGAATCATTCACGAAAGAAGCATTAGTCCAGAAATTTTTAGTCACGAGAGAGAAAGATATCATTTCAGTTTTAATTTCATTCTGCAAGTTTCTTCGTCTGGAAAAGGAATTTCGAAGGAAGGAAAGTTTTTCCCCGGAAGACGTTTCGAAACGGAATTCGAAAGTTGCTCGCGTCTTTCTCGAACGAAGAAAAGAAACAAATTTAAAACTACGTCTACGTTGATCGAAATAGCGAGGAGGGAGATTTTTTTTTTTTCTAAATTTGTGCGCCTCGAGCGCCTTACTTATGAGCAGGCATGATGATCGATGGATAAACTTTACGGATAATTAGGTAAACGGCGCTCTTTCTATTTATAGGCGCGTTCCATCATGGATGTCAGAGGCGTCAATTTTCGCGAGGAACGCACGTCGAAGGGCGTGCACACAGTGAAATTGCCACGACGCGAAATTTGCCACCTCTCGCCTCTCCTCGAACGATTTTTCTCATACGTTGATCCTTGCTTGCTTGCGAGAACTACAGTCGTAGTAAAAATCTCGTAAAACCCGTAACAATGTCAAAAAAATTTCTCCAACGTATGAAGGTATACGATGCAGTAAACGTTTTTATGAAAGATCCAGCGTGCGAACTTGTTTCGCGATTGTTTGTTTTCACCTTTATTTTTTTCTCCCCCCTGTAATATTTTATATGTCCCGTCGTCGTAACACCGCGAGTCGAAGAGTCTTGGATCGTTTGGCGAGTACACGGGGATCGTTTCAATTTTACATGACCGCCAATAACCGCAGGGAATAATTGTCTGAATTAGCAATTCAATTCCTTCTGTGACGATTGGATCTGTGTTAAAAACGATTCGTTCCAGCGAGGAACGATCGGTTTAACAGTGAATTACACTTAAAGATACCAATACACAAGCAGATAAATTTGAACCTTGCATCTAATTTCCAATAATTCTAATTTAATAAAGTAATTTAATTTAAAAGTAAGTTCCAATAAATCTAATTCATTTCACTTTATCGCTTAATCTCAGACAAAAAATAATTCTTTTTCCAGAGAATTATCAACGAATCTATCCTAAAAATAAATAAATAAATTTCAAATTATAATCACGCCCAAAATAAATTTCGATTTGAAAAATGTTTTCAAGTTTTTCAATACTTCAAATTTCGAACTATCTCTCGACAATTTTCCCTGTCGATTTTTCAGAGCCCCCCAGAAACCTCAATGTTGCTGCTCATGAATATCCGCGAACAGGCTAGAAAAGAGGCCGCGAAACGTCCCGCGGAGGCGTCACTAGACATCTTCTCGGTTTAAAAATATTGGCAAGTCTCTTTTACTTGGCGATGTAACACGAGTTTCATTTTCAAAGGAGATAATTTTCCAACCGCAACGACGAGCAGCTTCTATTCATACCTATCTTTCCTTTTCTTTTTTTTTTATTGGTTGTCATAAAGATGGACATCCTTGTCCGAGGATGGAGAACGTGACAAGATAATCAAGAGAAATATTCTTACAGTTCCATCGAATAATTAACAAAATGATGTACGTTTTAAAGATTTAAAAAAATCTCAATACACTTTAATATTATATCTTTTTTAAAAGAATCTTTAAGGAATATGGTTCTATTATAAATAATCGATAAGAAAGAATTTTCTGTCCTTATTTCTAAAAAGATTTAGTCCTGAGAAGGTTAAGGATCGATTTAGATAAAAATCAATCGAAAAGAAATTTAGGTCACTCTTAAAGAAGATTGGACGAAGCTAATCGTAATATAGCAACCTTCCTCCCCTAACCTAACCTCCACTATCTCAGCATCTAAAGCACGGTCCTGCTAGATGGCGCTATCGATGAATCCACTTAGTAATAGTAGTACACTCTCAACATATTACCATTTATATCGTAGTAACGTAAATTTAAAAGGTAACAAAATATCAAACAAATAACATTCGAGATATCGTACAACTAATTGTAATTATATGACGTGAACATATACGTACGCACTAATAATAAATCAAATTAAATTTCATAAAATCAATCCATTTCGATCATTCGATTCGATGCTTAAGAAAGAATTACACGCATCATTAGAGAAAAGCGCCATTAGCAATCTTCCAATTTAAACACACTTCCTGTTGATGAAAATTCTTTCTCTCCCTCTTTCTCATCAAATTCCTCTCGATTCCAGCCAAACATCCACATGAGTCGACTCGTTGATTTCCCCATCTATTTGCACAGCGGCACAAAACGGTTTATTGTCCCTTCGGATCGTCTAATTGTAACAAACTAGCAAAAAGCAGCTTCAAGCAGCTCCCGTAACAATAAACATCCCATTATTCGCCGAGCTATTCGTTCGATCCGTAGCCGTATTTCGAAACGTCTCGTGTAATTTCGAAGCTGAGTGCGGTGAGAGCGAAATGCATTTACGCGGCGAGAGGGAAATGCGTCCGCGAGAGTACATTTCCGGAAACGGACCTGGATCGTGACTGAGTTAAGTCTGTGTGTGTGTGTGTGTGTGTATGTGTGTGTGGGTCGAGAGAAGAATTTCTTTCCACGAAAGAATTGAATTACCGTCACGATCTAGGAAGAAGCTGACAGTCATCGACGAGGGATTCTCTTTCAGCTCGAGAATAATACGGCCTTCGTTTTTTCTCTCTCTCTTTCTCAATTGTTTTTGATCAATTAATACACGTTCCATGGGACGTCAAAAGTCGAATGAAAAAAAGAAAAAAGATGCAAAATGGCGAAACGAAATATTATTCTTTTTTCTTTATTTTTATTAATTCTGTTTTGTTTATTTTTTCTTTTTTCTTTGAAAAGTTTATGATGCGACATATCATAATTTCTATAATGCATATCGTTGCGTCACCCGTATCGAACGTTCTAATTTGTGAATAACGAAAATAACTGTACGCGGCCATTCCTTTTGACGAAACGATCAATGAAATAACGAAATGGAATATTTTATTTTTAAAGTTGTCGTCCATTCGATGATTACCGAACGTTCCGTTTTCGATCAAATTGAATCAAGTGTTGTTTTGGGTCACTCTGCCGACTCGTTGATGGAGTTAGGTAATGGCGGATTGATACGAGGTTAAGCTTTGTTTCGGAATACTGCTTGATCTATTGGTGGAATTGGACGATGAAGGTTTTCCAGTTTTTTGTCGCAAACGACACGCACGAAGAAAATTTAAAGAAAAATTTAAAGGAAAGAAAAAATGGAACAATTCGTGAGAGAAGAAGAATTTCGATGCTAATCTCGAGAAAAGATGAAAATGTAATTTTTACAATTTACGAAAAATATATATTTTGTTTTTCAACAGAATTAACATCGATTTTTATCGTGGATAGAAACGTAATCTCATGCCCATTCATTTTTACGTATATTGATATTTTTTAATATTCAGATTTTTACCCGTTCGTATAATTTATATTTAAATATGAAACTCGATTGTTCTAATATCACGGATCTCTCGCAATTGAATAAATAAAAAATACGATTGAATTTCGGAATACGAGCAATTATTATCGCGATGAACGAAAATTTCATCTCAATGTGGATGGTGTGTGGATGGATATATCCATCGCGAACGAGGGTTCTATTAATTTTTCGTTATCAATCACGTGGAAGATAACAATACGCAATGAATAATCATCAAATTTCAACGAATAATCACTATAATGGTTATTTCAGGATATAATCTGTACTGAGCAATCAGCATCGCGATCGTTGTCCGATCGGCCAAATATTTCTACCAAAAATGTCGTTATACTATCAATACCGATATACAAAGTGATTCTTCTTTTTCCTCTCATTCGTGTGCAATAAAATACCAACAACCGTCGCCTCATTGCCCTGTCATGTCACACACATTCAAAGCAACATTCGTGAAAAGAACGCCGTCGCTTAAATCGGATACACAAATTACGTTCATAATACTTTCTCGTATAATTACCATCACAAAAATTTGGAAACAGTGAGAGGAGTTTCAAATATCAAAATATCAAAAAAAGTCACAAGGTTTATTAAATATAGTTTATCAAAACTTATCGAATTTTCGAATCAACAAACATTTATCACAGACACCATTCAAAGTTATATCCAAAATATTCACTTCTTAATCCTTCTTAACCCTCCAAACAAATTTTTCTTCCACATTCTTCATCGATCTTTCATTTTCAGATTTTTAAAAACGGGGGATACGGATATTATTTCGAGTCGAAACCCAGTATATAAATAACCCGTTTACCCCCGATACCGGCTGCGGCGTCGTTAAATGGGCAACAGCCTTTAATCTCGCCCCACCATCTGCCCCGTTATCGGTCAGCGTTTCGACTCGCAACACGCGACGACTGCAAACCTGACTTTGCCATCTCGGCGAGGTAGTCAGATGTTTCGACGATCAAAAACCGATCGAAAGAGAGAGAGAGAGAGAGAGATCTCCGTTCGCGAGATAAGGAGAGCCCCGTGTTATGCGATCGTAAATCGATTGGACGATCGAGAATCGCGAGAGAGAGCGGATGTTGGAGAGACACGGACGAGGGCGAGGGTGATGTGTGCGTCGGCCTACTCTGCCAACTTCCCAACCCCTTCCACTCCCTTTCTTTCGCACATCCGTGACGTCACTACGCCCCTACCATCCCCACGACGCCCGTATCTCAACTACCCCTGGGTAGTTGGATGGAGAGTCGTCGTCTGGTAGGGGTCGATACCACCCTCCACCCCCGCTGCTCCTTCCAGTTTCTTCCCTCGCGCGCTTTCTTCCCCATTTGTCTCTCGTTTTCTATTCTCTCTCTCTCCTCGATCCCTTGTTCTCGCCAACCCTTAGGGAACGCGTGCATAGGCAACCCCCGTTGCTCGCCTACGTGTCGGTGAAGTTGGAAAGAAAGGATAAACGATCGTCGAACACATGGCGGATTACGCAGGGTGGGGTGCGAAGGGTAAACGAGGAAATAAGGGCCGCGACATAGTTAGGAATCAAGGGGAGTCAGGAGTAAGAAATGATAAATAGCGAATATAGATGTTCGCGAAATATTGATGAGAAAATTATTTTCTTGGAGGAAGAAACTTGCTGCGATTCAAAATTGTCAAAACAAGATTTGACCGGATGAAAGATGACTCGAAGATCAACGATACTGCTCGATCTTCTTACGTGATCAATGATTATTTATTATTATTTTATATTTCTATGTTTCCACGAAAAGATTCTTCTAGTTTTTATTTGCTCTAGTTTTTTAGCTCTAGGGGATGGATAAAATAACTCCAGGATAAATAAGGTATTATATCGGTATTCGTTGATTCGAAATGAATCTTGGAATTGGAACAAGAAGAAAAAGACGAAGGTTCGTCGTGGTGTTGGTCGTCGTTCGTAGACGTCACGAAAAGAAAAGAAAAGAAAAGAAAAGGAGGAAAGAGGATGAAGAAAAAAAAAGAAAGAGGAGAGGGGAAAGAATAGTGGAGGAAACGATGGAAAAAGTGTGGGGAGAAATGTGGGATGCGGGTGGTTAGTGGAAAAAAGTCAGCGGTAAAGAAATCAAACGAAGCGAGGAGGGTGAGGGTATGACGCACACGGGTCCTGTGGCGTGCATGCGTGTTCCAATTTGTGTGTGTGTGTGCGCGCGTACAAACGGTCTCGTATACACTGTCACGCACACGCAAGCGCGACGGTATGACGTCATAAGGGCGGGGTCCTCGTTAACGGCACTCTAGTCGGTGCACCGAGGCGACGAAGAGGCGAGCAACACGTGGAAAAGGGGTCGTGTCGGGGCGACGACGTCCATCCTCGAGGCACTCTGCACCCCCTCTCACGTCCCTTTCGGCCAATTTGGCCCTTGGTCGTTTAAAAAGCGCCCACAGACTCCCGTTGTCCGTCTTCCTCTCGCCCCCGTGCACCGAGAATCACCTCACATCCCTCAGTGGCGAGAAATTGGATGAACGTGGCATCGGGGCGTTCGATTTTCGACACCCCTTTCAAAGAGAAATACGGATCTGGGAAAGTTTGAATGGGAGAAATGTATCTCTCTGCGGAGGATTTTGAAAGGGATCTCGTGAGAGGGGGATTCGTCAGCTGCAGTTTTTATAAAAAAGAAAAAAAAAAATCTCTTTTATACTCTTTAATGTCAAAAATTAGGCAAATTGCGTGGTATTTGAAGAAGAAAACGTTTTTTGTTGTACAAAAGAGATTGTTAAAAAACTCTTATATTCCTTGATGTCGACGATCTTTCAAAAAGAAATGAGAGAAATATATATATATATATAAGGAATTTTTTGGAGCGCAATTTTTATCCTTCAATGAAATTAGCATCGTAAACGTAGCATTTATATTTGATTTTCGATACGAAATATTCTTTGGGAAAAGAAATTGAGAAAACGTATAAAGAATTTTAAGAATTAGGAAAATCTCATTGTACGAGAGGGATACGCAAATCCGTATCCATAATGGTAAGAATTGGATGAATGTGGATTTTCAATCGAGACGTTTTTTTTTTTTCAACAAAGAAATTCATTTTTAGAGAAATTCGATGTAGAGAGATATATGGAAGATTGAACGCGAAAGACGATCTCGTTGCAAGAAATGGGATGCTGGCTGATTTGCTGGTTGTAATTTTTTGAACCGCTCTATATGGGAGATTCGCAGGAAGCTAAAGATACTATCGGTTTAAAACATTATTTCCGGTGACCCGCGTCTTCCGCGGCCGAGAATACTGCCACTTCCGTTTGAAGAGTCGAGGGGGAAATGTAACAATACGCTTGCGTCACGATAAATAATGGTCCCGGTGGTACAAAATGATTCAGATCGTGGAATGGCGGAGGAGAAACCTTCATTGGGAACTTTTTAAGCGAGAATAAAGTGTCTTGCGGTGAATCCAAATAAGTTCCTTTCGCTATATGATCGCGGAACAAAGAACGAAATTAGGAAAGTTACTTTGGCGTAATGGACAGATCGTTTGATTACCACTTCGTTAGGCCCGAGTTCGAAACCTCGAAATCCGGATTTTGTCGAAATGGTTTTTTCACTTTCTATATGAATGGAAAAACTTCTAAAACCGTCAGAAAATGTCAACTTTGCTCCTCCAATTTTGAAATTTTTCCGACTGATGACTCTAAAAAATTTAATCTACCCCCGAAATTCCACAATCAACAATTGTGCAATAGCGCTGCAGTGTGCAATTTATAAAATGGAAATCAAATATCGTTTATATGCTGGATGATGGTGTGTGTGTGTTGGGTCGGTGTTGAAATTCCGTAGACCGGCGTGCCCGAAATTCCAACACGTAGAAACTCGAGGGAAAATCGTGGAAAAGTGCACGCGGCTGTGGTTCCATGGTCGTCGCATTTAAATCCTCTAGCATGTGTTGGTAGGTTCGAAGGAAAATGTATGTGTGGTCCCGGAACATCGAGGGATTCCCCTGGATTATTCGCAGGGCGAGAAAGATTAGATCGATTTAGATTGAATCGTGAGTGATAGTGGCTGAGAAAGATGAGGAGAGAAGGGGGGGAGGGGGGGGGGTAACTTTCCCCATGGGTTCCAAAATGGATTCTATAAACTCGAATCGCCGCAAGTATCTTTGCGGCATTTGGAAGAAACGGATTGTTGTTAATCTATTTTCCGAAAAAGAAAGAAAATCCTCTAAAATCCTCTTTCTCTTCGCCATTAAATATAGAGTATTTATATCAATTATCTTGATTATCAGAAAACTGTGGAGCATCATCGAATCGTTTTTGAAAAATTCTTTTCAGAAAAAAAAAATATGTAAATTAATACTACTTGGAATTTATTTAAAAAAATCGATTATCTTCGATTTTGTATTGTAACTCAACTTATAACACGAAACAATAAACCAGATGCGTAATAATCGCCACTATAAATGCTCTATTGCACGCGGCTTTTTTTTTTTTTTTTTTTAAAGTGATATCACTGAAAGAATTTCATCGAGGATATCGAGCGGCGTGAATTTTCCACGGCTTTAAAACTGATGGAATAAGGATGAAGGGAGGGGAGTTTGACAGTTTATAGACGACGAAATTGGTTGATCGCTCATTCTCTTTTTAGAGGCAGTCGCCGAAATGAACAATTTAAGAATGCATAGAATATTTATTGGAAACGCTCGATGGACGTTTAAACAAGTCTATCCCGTATATAGGTGTTCCGAGGCGGTGGCCAGGCCATTATGAATTCAGGGAAATATTAACGAACCAATCTTCGAGTCTTATTCATAAATTTGGCCCGCGTTTAAGGATACCTTGGACGGGTCGGCACGTGCATCGCAATAAAAATTTCATTAAAACAGGCCCGGCTCTACGCTCTCGGCTCGCGATACTTTTTTGCTATGGTTTATTAAATTTTTATCGAAATATCGACCACGAAACATACTTCGCCAGTTAACCGTCGAGGATATTTGCACGCGAATATCTTTAATAAACGGTCTTCTAATGAATCGTGAGAGAAAAGTTTCCAGAAAATTGAAATTAATTTTCATCCGCACGGTCATTATTGAGGGATCGCGTGTCTGAGGTAATGGAAACGTGCGATACGCGTAAACGTTTTCGTCCCCCCGGTCGACAGAGAGTGGCGAGATCGAATTAAAAAGCGACAGCTATTAATTAAAATGGACAGCACGGTACACAGATTCGACGGAGATAAAATCGCGCTTGGGAAACTTTGCTTTTTATTTGCTCGTATTTTCCACGGGTGAAATGCAATTTCTGTAATAAATCGCAAAAAAAAAAAAAAAAGAAAAGAAAAGAAAAAAAGAAAAAACAAAGGAGTTAAATTTTTATTCCTCGCTCTTTCTTTCTTTTTTTTTTCTCCTTTCTCTACGAATCCCGTCATTCTCTCGTATTCTCGTGCAATGTATTTACACGAAGAAATGTATAACAATGTACAATGGAATATACGCTTATCCGAAACGTCGATTATTCGAAGCTTGATTATTCAAGTGATCGATTATCCGAGAATAGCACGAGTATATATATATATTCAAATTACCTTATCTACCAACTTTATCCGGGAATATAATATTTTTCACAAGAGGATGATTGAAACCTCGAGCATTGATTTCTCATCCTCTCTCGATTCCCCTCTAAACTAAAAGAAATTGCATATAAAATTACGTATTCTTTTAATCATTTCATCGACAGATTCTTCTTTCCTGAACAGTTCGAGTTCGAATTGTTCACTCAAATCAACTATTCCCCTCGGGATCATCCCCTCGGATAATCGACTTAGTTCTACTTATATTGCAAAACTAAATAGATCAAAGTGGCTGATTGCAAAGGGCAGTTCCGAAGTTACGTCGTATTCGTCACCAATCTCGCCAATCTTAATAAACGACCATGGAATTTGTTCGAAGGGATTTCTGCGCATTACCAACGCAGATCCCGTCCCCTTTGAAGTTCAACGCCCGAAGTTTGAATCGTTTGGGGAATCTTGCTGCGAGGAGGGCTGCAGAGCAGGGGCAGGAACGATAACATGGGGTATCCCCGAGTATCGAAGCAGGGGAAAGAAATCTAACGTCTTCTGGGGAACGGCCTAGGAGGAAGAACACGGGCAGACAAACGTGTAATTGAAAGTGGCGCGGAAGCAATTTCCGACAAAGCGATGAATAATTCAAAATAAGGAGCGCGAAGAAAGGAATCCGCTCGTTTCTGTGTAAAATAATTCAATCGGAATATATTACCAGGAGGGAGGGGGAGAGGGCATTAATTCGTGGAAGCAGTGAGAAGCCCCCGGATGGAATTAACTTTGTAACCGGCTTTTTCTTCTTTCAGTAGCGAAAAAGAGAGAGAGAAAGGGGAGGGGAAAAAAAAAGAAGAAACATTAAAGTAGTAATAATTATAGAAGACGATCCGTCCACGTCCTTCTTTTGATCCTATCAAGTCTTGTCCCTTACGAAATTTTCAACAAGATTTATTTTGAACGACAAAGGACATTTTTGCACCTCAATTGAGCGATATCATTTTCACGAATATGATATTAATGAATTCACAATATATTATCGAATATAATAAAATCAAAGTTCAAAAGTCGATTAACCAACAAGTTGCTTATTCAGTAGATACTTTCTTCCACATCCAGACACTACAGACAGAATCTACTTGTTGCTTACGACTACTCGGTCAACCAAACTGGGTCACTTTTGATACGCGCTCGTTCCTTCTTCTACAACTCACAATTCTACACTCGAATAAAATTATCGAATAAAATCGAAAATCGATCAATCAATCAATCAAGGGTTATAGAAGAAGAAGAAGAAGAAGAAGAAAAAATTAACCACTCCTGGTTGGATTCATCTGATTCTTCGGATTGCAAGGAGAAGAGAAAAGTGTGTCAGAAAATGACAGGAGGAGGTATAGAGAATTCTCGAGCTTGAAATTTCAAACGGTGGTTGGCTATCGCTCCCTCATTCTGTGCATGTGTGTGTATCCATAAGGCAGATGTCCTCGGTTCCTTTGACGGCGCCGCATCAGCGTTACCAGCCCCATCCACCCCCGCGAGCTGCTCTCATTCTCTCCGTCTGTCTCTTTGCCGAAAGTTTGCCGTCGGTAAGTTCGGGATATTGTCGTAACTCTGATGTGCGATCTCCCTCTCTCTCGTCTTCACGTGTATTGGCGCGCGCGTGTGTGTGTGTGTGTGTGTGTGTATCGGCATTGTTCTCGTCCGGAGAACATGCACGGAGAAACTAGTTAGGAACTCCTTCGTTTTGGCCTTCGGTGTCCTTGGCGACGAGATACGGGCCCAAGCATCGCGACCACCATCGAACTCAGCATTGTCCGTCAAACAGACGAGATTTATACACGCGTGGTACAACTCGATATGTGTCTATCTGATCGAAGAATTAGGATTCTTTTTTTTTTTTTGAATATAAGGATTCGAGAGAAATTTAATTAGAAATTTTAACGAACGAAGTGTTTAATTATTATTAGTGTTTTAGTTATTAAGTGTTTAATTATTATTAGTATTATTAGTGAAATTTTTGTGCGAAGATCGGATTGTTTATAGAGTTCATACACAATTTAAATTTGACTAAAAGAACAAGGAAGAATGTTGAAAATCGCAGAGCAGAGACTTACTAAGACCGTAATATTATATCCTTTTTCGATAAATCATCGATGAGTACTCGAATAGAAAATTGGTCGGAAATCGATGGAGAAAGATCGGTATCGGCGTTTTTTGCTATAAATAAAGGAAGGAAGATGCGGCATCCTTATCGTTGGGATAAATTTCGTATTGGTTACACACTCTTATCATCCAATAAAATTATCATCCATCGAAATTAGGCCGGGGATTTAGATTTAAAATTAGCTATGCCACGAGGTGTATGTGGTGTATCGGGCCCTGTTAAGCGGGGTGCATAAAAACTCTTTGTGCGGCGAGGTCGACGAACCTGGAAGCGGGAGTTCGCGTGCGAGGAGAGGCCGCCTTTTCTGGGAAGAATCGTGAAAAGAATCGTGTTTCCATCGAGAAATGATCCACGAGCATTTTTATTAAGAGCGATTCTGAATAATCGCTGTGTTCTCGATTACTTTGAAACAACGTGGATGGGAGGGGGGAGGGATGATCCTCTTATCTATAAAATGTGTCGCGGGCTATATTTTACTTGCTCAAATAAAAATAACAAAGCGTTTCTCTCAAATAAAATTTTTTATCGATTTATTCAAATAGAGTAAGGAATAATTTGACTCGAGAGATTATCCCGTTAACCCCCCCCCGTGGAGAAGGAATCGATTCGAGATGCAAATTATTTTCGAGCAAAATTTTTCGAGCAAAGTTTTAATTTTATTTATTGGATAGAAAATAATTTTAATGTAAGAGATTTCATTGCCTTGGCGACTTTTTTTGTTCTCGTCACAATAAATCATTGTGATTCAAGGAATTCTTTTAATTAATGTAATAATATTTACTGTCTCGTGTTGTTCTCGTTTTTAAACAAGTTCGTATTGTGATAAATGCACCATTGTACTGATTGTAATGCACAATTGTTCCACAATAGCTATTGAGAAATATACATCTGAATGTGTGCACGCAAAATTTCTTTCTTTTTTTTTTTTTTTTTTTTTTTTTTTTAAGGAACCGGTATGCTTGCAGTTTAACAACGTTCTAATAACAATAAGAAAAATATTCGTATTCGAGAAATTATTCCACTCGAGAGCCAATTAATGAAATAATTTAAAGAATAATAACTAATCAATAAGAATATAATCACACGAATATAACTCTATTTTCTTAAAAACAATCTTTTGAGATATTAAACTCGATTTTCACTATTTCTTTTTCCTTTTTATTATGTCTGCTAAAAAGAAATCGAACGATTTATATTATAATAATTTTCAGAGATATTCATTATCAAAGGAGATATTCAATTATTTTTCAATTATTTCGCTTCAATAATTTCTCAAGACTTGCGAGAGTTAATAAAACATTGTAGAAAATTAGAAGAATTTCTAATAATATTGTTAAACGGCACTCGATTATGTTTTTTAGAGGATCTCGCAATGTCTGTCTAATCAAAAGGATAAATTTGATCGAGATTTCTCGAGCCTATACACAAAATTTAACATCCAAAGCGGCATATATGTATTTCCACGATGAATTCGAACGAGCTCGTTTCAATGTGCCGAGTTCCATCCACGAGCTTTCCATCAATGAAAATTTTCCTCTACGCCTGTATAAGAATGATCGTTATATACATTGTATCCTGTTCACGATCGTTCACTCGGTCGATAAAGAAGAATAATAATTAATAAGACAAAGCGTAGTCGCAAGAACGTGACGTACAAGAAATGACGTCGTATTATTACATATGTATTGTTATCGTAACAGAGGCGATAAGGAGACAAAAACGATTCATGACGTCTGTCTCTCTTTATGAGTTGAGATTCTTGAAAGGATGATGATACTCAAACTCCTCTCAAACTTTTCCTTACTCGCAGTCTTATATCGCAGACGTCGTATATTAAATGAAATAAAAAAAAAATATGTTTTTGAAATAATTGTAAAAATTTAGATATGAGAAAATGATGTAGGAGCGTATTATAAAAATATCATAATATCGTTATAATTCCTTTTTTTTTTTTGAGTTGTCCTTACTCAATTCTTTTTAAAAATAAAACGTGTAAGATTCTCTTCGATATCTATATTTTAATCGCGGGAAAATATGTTATAAAATGTCTCCTTCCCTTTTTTTCTTTTTAGAAACTAATTTCTTTAAGACCAATAGAGAAAAGCTTCTTCTCTATTCAATTATTTACGATATTTCTTCGATGAAGATGATATAAAACTGGGATATTTTTATCGATAACTGTTCAAAATATTATGATGCATATATCGCGAATAACAATCGAATATATATTAAAGATTAGAATGAAAAGAATCTATAAAGGATCGTAGGAAGGGAGGATTCTCGCGCTATATCGTGGATTTCTACCCTGCATGATTCGATTGGCCATTGAGCGTGGTTCGCGTATCGGTTTGGAATCGTAAAACGTCAAACACGTTTCATCGGTTGCACCGATAAAACATTCCTCCCGTGTTTTATGGAAATCCAATGTATACTTTCAGCAAACGCACAAGAGAAACAAAAAAAAAAAAAAAAAAAAAAATATTTACAGAAAGTATAGAAGAAAGAGCTTCGTCCATTTAATCGAAATTAGTGGAAATGGATTTAAGAACGAAGAAAGAATCAGGGATATTGGGCAAAACAATAATCGAAAACGAAGAATCGAAAATTTGAAGGGTCGAATTTTCACACAGATTCGCCGCCAATTGTTTTGAAATATTCCAGAAGGGATGGATAGTGGTAAATGTAACGAGGAGGGACGTTCTGTTCGTTAATTTCCTGTTTGCAGAGATGGTTCCTTGGGGAACGTGTGAGGGGACGATGAAATTACCCGAGCCGGCTGGAGCTTTTTAACGTAACGAATATTTAAAGATCGCACGGGTAACGAGGCGAGCGCACGCAACGAAACGCTCGCCATTCATGACGAGCTCGAAACCAATTTTCATGAAAGCGTCGATAATTTTTCCCACGATCCAGAAATCGATCGTTTGGCCACACGGTTAACGTCGTAGAAAGTATAGATAGGTACTCGTACTCGTTGTACCGTAGACGAGGAAGACGACGAGAGTGGACGTGACGTGTAACGCTTTCGAGTGTCGCAGAAATTTGCCCGCCACTAGATTTTCTCGACACATTTTCACGACGCGTGTGACGTAATTTCAGTTTATGTCACGAAAAAAAAAGAAAATTCTAACTTCAACAGCGATCGGAATTGGGTTTTAATAACAATATTTATATAATACTAAACCTATCTACACGTCACAAATTATATCAACTCGTGTACTACCATATAAATATAAATGATGTAAACAAATATCTCGTACGCAGATTGATCGAATTCATCGAATTTCGATTACACGATCATCACACCACCTTATCTCCCGCCTTTTCTTTTCTTATCCGATAACAACCGACAAGAGCAACATAATATATTCCCAATCCGGTGGCTCGACGTTCTAAAGGCGACTATCAAGTTGCGGTCGTCTAATTTACGATCACGGCAAATGGACGCCGGTTTTAGCGGACGGTGGCTTCGTGGCCATCCTCCACCTCCTCCTTTCTCCTCCAACCCCCTTCCAAAACCTCTTTCGCTTCTCGTTTTCTCTCCACTCTCGTTCCCTCCCAGCTCCCTCGAGAGTTTGTTATCGCCGACGGGAGCAAGCAAAACGCGTGAATTTGGCGATCCAGAGTGCAACGATTAAGTGGCAAGAGGGGAGGGGAGAGGGAAGGAAGGGGGAGGGAGTATTTCGAATATTAAGCTCGGAGAGGTGGAGGGTGTTGGATGCTTGCAGCTGCTCGGTGGATTACTTGGATAAATCTGGACCCAAATTTGGCTCGGTTGAATGGTTCTGTACACGGGGAGGAGGGGGTTTGGATGTTTGGAATAGATGTTTGGGATGAGTTTTGGCCTGAACTTGGCCCGTTTCGGTAATCCGGTTATATCCGGTTTTATTATATCTCTGATATCCATTAGCGAGTGGTTTAATTGGATACGAGTCAATTGGAATATTAAATATCCTAATGGTGTATGCGCGTGCGTGCGTGTCACGATCCACGAGACATGGAACAATCGATTAGAGCGCGATCGAGTGTAACCTGGTGGCCAATTGGAAACGGTATCTTCCAATGACCCGGACGAATTCGATTGATCGGATCTAATCTCAGATTCGGAAAATCGATATCGTCCCCTTCCCCTCCCATATTGGCGGCATCCTTCTTGGTTAATAAATCAACGAAAGATAGACCTCCCCCCCTCCCATTAATCATACACGTAAAATCTAACTTACTCAAAAGAATCTATTTCCGATCTTACTTCCTGAAGAAATATATTACGCGTTATTATCAAGGAAAAATCGAAAGAAAGAAGATGAGGGGGTTTCCCAAATCTACAAGATATATCCTAAAGTTTCGAGAGAAAGAGAGAGAAAAAACGGTAAAATAAAATTTCGGAGGGAACATCTGTGCGAATAATATTACGCCCCCATTTGCGATATCTTTTTCACCGTGGCGGACCGATCGGTCGATGGTCCAAAGTCGACTGTCAGGCCACGGCGGTCGGGTGCTGGCGGCGTCCCGACGCCTGCGCCTCGCGCTCCCCGACTCCGTCAGACGGCGCCCCGACGCTGGTACCGTCGGACGGACCGGTCGGTCGGGCCACCAGTCAGCCTCCAGTGAGCCAGCCAACCTCTCTCTCTCCCTCTCGCTCGCTCTCTCGCGCGCACGTAGAGGCGCGCGCGCGCGCGCCGCCGCGTCCTCTCTCGCCCGCACACATACCTACATACATACATACGTACGTACGTACAAATACGTATTATACAGGGCCGCGTATACAAACACGCACACACATATACACACACGCTCCTGTGTGCAAGTTACACGCGCGCACATGCACACGGCCCCTCGTTCTTTCTCGCTCCATCCCACCCCGCCGAACATCCCTCCTCGTCGCGCGACGATCCTGCGAGGAGAGGTCTCCATCCAGCGAACGACACGAGAGGGAGTCCGAGTTCCTGGCTCGTCCCTCGCGGCTGCAGTGCGTTCCCAAACATCCACGAGGCAAGCTCGAGGAGGCGTCCGCACGTACGCACGCACGCACGCACGCAACACCACCGACCACGTTCAAGGAACACGAGGATCCTCCTCTCCCGTCTTTTCTCCCGTCAACAGCCGACGGACGGCGCGTTCCACGTTCGCGGCGTCCAACTCTGTCCCCTTCAACTCGAGACGCGGTCAGCTTCGTTTTCCTCCCTCTCCCCGTTCTTTTCGCGAAGAACGAAGGATACGTATATATATATATATATTTGGAACACGGATCTCGTCTGTATTTTTCGCATCTGTGCATCTCGCTCCAACCTCGCTCGTGGCGAAGAAGAGGAACGAGTTTCCCGCGCGTGTTATTTACTACTCTCTTGTGCTGCTGCTTGTGCTCCGTTCGAGGGGATTCGTTCCGCGAGGATCGTGCGTGCGACGGTGACGGGCCTCGCGACGGAAAATCGTGCTCTCGATCTCGGCACACTCGGGACGAGTATACACGTAGTGAAAAGGAGTCGTGGAGAGTTGTTGTTAACGAGGATCGAGGATCGTCGTCGGTGGAGAGAGCGGGTTCCTCCCATGGGAGATGATTCGAAGGGGAACGAGTGGCGGACGCCAGTTCGGATGGAGAAGGTAGCAGCGTGACGTGGCGAAGGACGAGATCTTCCTCGACCGGATTTCGCGACGAGAGACGTGGAAGGTGGGAAGCTGATGACCAGTGGCTGTCGGAGGAGTTAGTTTGTTCGAGCTCTCGCTCCCGTATTGAACGTTGGGTGATCAGCTGACGAACACACCGTGTGTTTCTTTGCTTTTTTCTTTCCTTTTCTTTCAAAGGGGGGGTGATACGGTTCCGTGCGCGAGAGGACGAGAGGAGGAGGGTTAAGGTTCGAGGACGGACCAGGTGTGCGCGAATGAATCCTGTTGATCCTCGCGTGTGAAACGAGGAAGAGGGGTGGAAGGGACGGTCGAGGGGACGCGTAGATCGACGCAATCGTGTAAATATATGGTGTACGGATGATGGGTCGAGGACGCCGACTCTGATCCGAGAAGAAGGCGCGTCTCTCTCGGATGAGATCTCCTTTTTCTTTTTTCCCCCCCTCCCCTTTCTCTCTTCTCCTCTCCTCCCCCCATTCCTCGTACTCCCTCCCTCGAGCCATTTTCTCGTGCCACTTTAATAAATAATAATTCAAATAACGAGTAACGAATTAACGCGTAACGAGTAATTAATAAAAAAAGAAAAAAAAGAATGATAATAAATCGATTTACGATACGACTAAGGACCATCGATCGGAGAATCGAGCCTCGAACGTGGAGTTAGAGAGAGAGAAAGAAAATTCTAATTAAATTCTAACGTATGTGTAAAGGTATATAGATAAACTCGTTTTTACGAACCAAGCTGGTGTGCGCGATTACGTGTGCGTGTGTCTGTGCGTGCGTAGAGTTGAAATAATTAAATAAATAAATCTGTGTCGCGCGTGTTTCTTTTCGTTTTTTCCTCGCCGTCGTTTTTCTTCCCTCGTCGTCGTCGTCGTCGTCGTCGTCGCGTGTGTAGTTTCCATTTCTATTTTTCTCCCCTCGCGTTAACAGGGCGAGTTTGGACGCGTGTTTAACTCGTAAACAATTCGCAAAAAAAAAAAAAAAAAAAAAAAAAAAAAANAAAAAGTCGCAAGTCGGAGCAGTACGGGTATATAGTATCCAAGCGCTTAACCTTTTTTAGCCGTGGCGCGTTAATTAATTAACTTGGAGGGCGTATCGTTTCGAGAAACGGGCGGGCGGGCGGGCAGGCGTCGAGAATCGCGAAATATCTCGACTTGTCCGAGCGATATTATCGTGCGAGTGTCGGGCTACATGCATGTCGATTCCAAACCCGATAAATTTCGCGGGAGAGAAAGAGACAGAGAGAGAGAGAGAGAGAGAGAGAGAGACAAGATTGAGGCGCGAATCGTCTCTCGAGCCAAGATCGAGATCGTTTAAATCTTAAGGGAGAAGTTTATAAAAAAAAAAAAAAAAAAAAAAAAAAAAAAAGGGGGACCAATTTTTCACGCCCATTCTCCGGGTCTGGTTTCTACTTCTCGCCCTCCTCCGCATCGCCGACCTCTTTTCCTCCACTGTACGTCCACACCTGACTAAACACCCGTCTCGTCCACGCCTTTATCCCTTTATTCCGGACTCCTATCCGCGAACCTCTCTGTATTTCTCCGCATTAATTCCGTCATCGTCGAGAGTCCGCGACTCACGCAAGCAATAAATCAAGGGCCAAACCTCTCTAACGACAGTACCACAGTAGAGGGTGAACAGGTGTGTAGGTGTTATGTAGCGATCGCCTATAAGAAGAGAAGAAAATATAGAAAAAGAGACATTCGTGCGTCGATCGAGGAGCATATAATAGCATAAAAAAATCGAATAAAGAAAAGCTGGAATAATTGCGATCGAATGAATTAAAAATTTAAGGAAGAAGAGTGTACCAAGAGCGTACGCGTGGAGCGTACTTTCATCTCCGCCTCTCTTCTCTCTCTTTCTTTCTCTCTCTCTCTTTTCCCCACTCTCCGACTCGAAGAGAAGAACTCGAGAGGGAGAGAGAGAGAGGAAAGGAAGGAAAGGATCGAAGCGGAGCCGGGGAATCTCCGGTCGAGAGAGAGAGAGAGAGAGGGTAACTCGAAGGCGAAGAGGGAAAAGAAGAGCTCGGCATTGTACCGTTTTCTTAACGACGATGACATTATCCTGAAACGGGCATGACGCCCCTGGCCTCGAGATGCGACGAGACCACCACCATCCTGCTGCTCCTCCTACTCGAGCTTGCACCAGGTGCACGCTGCTACTCGCGCGCGGCCACCACGCCCGCCTCGACTTTGTCGAGATAGCATCTACAGTCGACGGCGAGGGTGCGAGTGATGCCGCTCCTCGGCACCATTATGACCATCGACGCCGCCGGTAGTCCGACTACGGCGTCCAACAGCGTCCTCGACGAGAACATGACGTGGCCTCGACCAACCGGTGGCTATACGTCTTCCGCTAACGAGGCACACGCGATCGACACCGTGACCATCCTCACCGACGACCGCCACCGACTTTCCACGACCGACTCACCCGACCACGTGGCCGCGACGACACTCGTCGATCGCCGAACACCCAGCGTCCCGGCCGATCGACGACCACCGGGGACCACCGAGGAGGAACAGCAACCAACAACCTCGACCACCACCGACCACCACCTCCTTCCCACCGAGCAGATCGAGATCGAGATCGAGATCGAGAGGGGGACGACGATCGGATCGGGAGGACGACAACCGGCGGAGGAGGAAGAGGAGGAGGAGGATTGTGGCTGCGGCGGATACGAGGACACGAGCGAACTGCCGTTCCTCGTGGCCGGCGAGGACCTCGAGCCGGCCAGCAACGGGAGCGTGGACGGTAGTAGCCCGGCATCGAGAGGTATCGAGGAAACGACGAGCACGGGGGTCGGTGGCACGAGCACGAGCACGAGCACGAGCACGGAAGACGCGGAAGGATTAAGGGAGTTGGAAGTGCTGTTCGGGTTGAACGGCATAATGGAGGACCTGGATGGATCGTTCAACGACTCTTTCAACGAGAGTCTATTGTTCCCGTGCAACGGTAGCCTGTGCAACGAGACGTACGTGGTGCTCGGGGAGAGCCTGTACCCGTCCGGGTACACGATCCTTCAAATAGTTCTGGCGTCCGTCCTTGTCACGCTGTTGATGATCGTGATCGTGGTCGGAAATATGCTTGTGATAATCGCGATCGCGACCGAGAAGGCGCTCAAGAACATACAGAATTGGTTCATAGCTAGTCTGGCGGTGGCCGATTTCTTCCTAGGCCTGGTGATCATGCCTTTCTCGTTGGCAAACGAGATCATGGGATATTGGATCTTCGGCTACTGGTGGTGCGACATTTACTCGGCCATGGACGTGTTGCTGTGCACGGCGAGCATCATGAACTTGTGTCTGATAAGCTTGGACAGGTACTGGAGCATCACGCAGGCGGTGGATTATCTGAAGAAGAGAACTCCCGCAAGAGCGGCACTCATGATCGCGCTTGTGTGGCTCCTGTCCGCCCTCGTTTGCATCCCTCCCCTCCTCGGGTGGAAGAGACCCACGCCGGCTGAAGAGTATCCCAAGTGTAAGGTAAGCGATCCTCTTTGAGATCGAAAATATTTACGAAAATATTTCGTACCCGATCGATAATACGAAACCGATTATCATGTATGTATCGCCTTTGCTATTTTTTGCAAAATGGAATCGATTATCTCGTAATTATGTAAAGAGGATAGACTTGTAACTTTTTAATTTTCCTATATTATTAATGATATTTCGCAAACCAGATTCCGCGTACAATCAATACGATTCTGCTTGGAAAAACGACGCTAACGATAAATGTTATAAAAGAAGTAGACATCGTGGCCTAGCAATGAACAATCGCGAATATCTCGATATAAATTTGTCTGTTATCAATTGCGGTACGGTTAAATGGGCGGCGATCTTATCTTGGGCGAGATGCAGCTGCTCGAGTCAGAGTTCCCGGGAGTGGTTAATGTTTAAAACACAATTTACTCGGTCGTATTTGAGCGAACAGGGGCGGGTAATACAAGAGTTAATTATTTCCTCGAAACTGGTTGTTAGGTGGAGTAGATGGTCGTTGCAGATGACAGATTACGAGGTCGTGTTTCGTCTTCCAGACGAGGGATTAAATCGGTCGTAACGAGGAGAGTAACGCTCGAGGGAAAAGAGAGAAAAAGAGAGAGAGAGAGAGAGAGAGAAAAGAAAAAACTAGGAAGAAATTATATCTCGTTTCGAGGATAAGTTTATCGGTAATTTATTTATCTCCGATGATAACCCGATGGATCGTGGTTACTTGACCGTGTAAACCGTCCATTTATCGCCGATGAATCCACTCCACTCGCGCACTTGATTACTTCCAACGGATGGATTCATTGTTAGATCGGCAGAAACGATGGGAGAGGAGGATAGGGAGAAATTCAGATTTATCGGATCAACTCGAGTCCCTTTTACGCGATCGCGCACGGTTAACGGGTTGCATTGTGAACCATCTTGAAATTCTACCTACCTTTCGATGTCGAGCTCCTCTCCTTGTTATCGTCTTTTACAGCTATCTGT
Source organism: Apis laboriosa (assembly GCF_014066325.1). Lineage (NCBI taxonomy): Eukaryota > Metazoa > Arthropoda > Insecta > Hymenoptera > Apidae > Apis > Apis laboriosa. The sequence continues at coordinate 4,891,245 of NW_025222592.1, forward strand.
TACGCCATCTACTCGCGTCTCGAGCGCTAAATTAACGTAGACGAATTTCCGTCCTTAATTCCTTTCTTTTTTCAACGAGCGAAAATAAGTTAGTTAAAACGACGAACAAGATATTTATTTCTCAAAATAATTCCATAGAAAAATAATTTGCACGATTTGATTGATTTTTTCGTAAATCTGCGATAGATCGCGAAATATATTCATGGAAATTTGTAGAACATTTCAGAGGAAATAATATATGCACAGAGAGAATTGATTCATAAACTTTCTTTGAGATTGTTAACAATGTTAAGAAGCGAATTCGAAACGAAACTGCGTTTCACCATTTTCACCATCGGCCAAAGCCACGTGAAAAACTTCAGACAGCGTGAAAAGGAGAAATTCTATCCGCAACACGGATAGAATTTTCTCGCGTCCTGCCGCGATGACAGCCGCACAATCGCCTGCCCAGCCGGCTTTTATGCATCGGCGAAACTCACACCTCGATCCTCGATCCTCGAAACCCGCTTATATCTGCCTCCACGAAACGCCCCCTCCCGCGAGATTGCAATTCTACGCCCGACACTTTTGGTCGTCGACTTTGACTCCTCCCCCCATTCCCTTTCCCAATTTCTTTCTTCCATTTCTGTCCCCCTTCCCTGAAACCCCTTTCCCCCCTTCCTCCCTCTCCCCCGCCCCCCCTCCGTTGTGGCGGCACAATTCGGCAACCATTGTCAGGATCCAATCGAACTTCCAACTCGAAACGCGAATTTTCGCCGACAGGAGGCCCAAGGTTTATCGTTCCCATTGATCACGTTGTTTGCTGCTAATTGAAAGCAGTTACGTCACTTGCGCGCACGCACGGTTTAATTAAGCCTCGCGTACACTCCGCTTGTTGGGAGACTTTTCAACGGGGTTGAATTTTTGAAGGCCTTCGAAAATCGGCCATTATTAATTATACGAGAGATCGAGGTTCGAGTTGTCGATGATTCTAATAATGGAGAGGAAAAAAGGTCACTGTCCCTTGGTGCAGCGAAATTTTGTGTGCGTTGTAATACGATTTAAACTTTTTTGAAAAGTATTTTTTTTTAAAAAGAAATATTTGTTGCCGAGTTTTCTCGAGAATGGATGTGAGATGGTAGGGAGAAATGTCGAGTTGCGGCTGACCTTTCGTCTGTCTGAAGAAATTTGATCTTTGGATGAAGGTGTATATATATATATCGTTTTGTCGAGACCCACTCATCCACCTTGTTTCTCAGACTACTGTTTTCTCATGGATTATTCCTTTTAAGGAACTTGTTGCAAGTTTTTCAGGATAGATAACATGGAAAGGGGATGCAAAATGTCAAGTGTTGTGAGTGACCTTTCGTTTGCAAAGAAATTCGATCGAGGTGACTACTCGTCCAGATTCTTTCTTTCTTTCTCTTTCTCTCTTCCTTGGATTCTTTCATTAATGCTCATTTCTTCGTGAAACTTGTTGCAAGTTTCTTCGAGTAGATATGAAAGAAAAACGAAGAACATCGAATATTATCCGACCTTATCTCAACTATGAAAAATTACATCTGAAGTATTTGTATTTTTTGTTCGAACTTGATCGCTCAACACATCCGTTTCAGCATTTTATCAAATGAAACGTATACGAGGAGGTATCCACTTCAAAAATTTAGGTCAATCGAGTAGTAGCGATACAGAATTACAGAAACATTTTTTCGATTCGATAAATATACCGTATACCCTGCACTCTAACCTTTTCAACTTTTATTAACGAAAGAATCAGGCAACCAACCCTTACATCAAATTCCAAAATACCTTAAGAAATTCAAATCCATCAAATCCACACGGAACCTAGAAACAAAAAACTCGTATTTCTATATCAAATTCTATTCTATTTCTACACAGAGCATGCATTTCATTCAACTTCTGTCCACTTACAACCTCTCCACTTTTCTATTCTTCCTTATCAAGTTAATACTTGCACTCTAAACTAAAAAAAACACAAACGCTTTTCCACGAAACTTGAGCGTGAAGCAAGTTTCCTCGAAACAGACATCAAAAGGAAGGCGAAAAAAAAAAAAAGAGAGAAGAAATCTCATTTCTTCGTATCTTAACCGAACCGAACTTATCGCCTGAGGCGTCCAAAAGGAAGCATGTCGTGACTCGCGAGCGAGTTATTACGCGCACGCGAGTCACGAAACTCGATCGCTCGCGAAATTCCTTCCATAATGAACATGAAAACTACGGCTATAAGGAGAGAGAGAGAGAGAGAGAGAGAGAGGGAGCGTAATTGGAGGAGTGGATAGATGAAATCGGGTGACAGGGACGACGTGGAATCAACGTGGCTCTGAGCTTATCGGGCTAAGTCGCGCGTGTTGACGGAAGTTGGCATTAAGTTGGTTGGCGATACCGACTCCTCTCCCGTGTAAAATCCGACTAGGGCGTCATTAAGAGGCCGCGAGCACCTGTAATGCGAGAACAAGCGGCCCGTGTCCCCTTTATTAAGACACTTTTCTACCCCTCTCGTATCCTATTAACAGGTTTTATCGCGTGGCGAACGGGGGGATTGATACCCGTGTCTTTTTTTAATTTTCTTTTCGTGATTAATTCGGGAGATCGAAAGATCTTTTTGTAGATCTTGGACAAGAGTTTTGGATTATTGGAAGAAAGAAAATATATATCGATAAATTGTTTTACTTCTTGGACGGTTATATACGATAAATATATGCTTATTTATCCGGTTAACGTACCTCTCGGATTCTCAATTCTGTGAAAATGAAAATGCAAGAAAGTTAGGACGTATTATAGATGTTGCGTGTTAGAGTGTTGGAGAAGGAGAATCCCTATTATAGTTCGCTAATATTTATGGCTCTATTATACGCTGGATTTCGAGATTCAGAACCCTAGTTCGCGTTTTCCTATTCCCTTTCCCCCTATTTAGGACTTAGGCCAACACAACAAATGCTCATCCTCGGTATAATATATCCCCGATATACAAATCTCGAATTGCTATTCCAATATCTCGAGAAGCGAAACGTTCTCGAATATTTCAACCCCTTACATCGTCGTTTAATCAACATTTTCGAACGGAATACTCGGCTACGATACTTTCCGCTAAATTATCCAGCTAACATCAGAGAATCGGTGGAAAAGGCAAAACCCCCTTCTTCTCCCTCCCCCTTAAAGGCGTTCAGGTCTACGAATAGCCGACGAAATGGCAAAAGGGCGAAACGAGATTAAGCGACCAATGGAGATGCACAGAAGTAAAGGAAAACGCCGTCCGTCTTTCGTCCGCCCCCTCCCTGGTTCTGCAAAGAGCAGGCAAGCGGTAATCGCGTTAAAAGATTGAAACGTCCGTCCCTTGCCCCCCCCCCCCTCCCGTCCTCCATCAGAGTATTTGTAGTCCCCGTTCATTTGTCCGCTTCAAATGATTCGGCAAGATCTCGTCTCCACGATCGAGAGTGTCAAGCCTCAAGTAATTACAGGCTGTGGCCGCGAGACGGCGGTGAAAAGAAAGAAATGGCGGAGGGAAGATTCATAATCTTGATCCTTAAGAATGTTTGCGCGATGGTGTGAAATTAAGGACGGCCTTAGAAATTGTGCAATCGTCTCGTTTGGAAACGGATTGCGGGATACATTGCGACGTTGCAAAAAGAAAAAATGGAATCTTCTCTTTCACCCAGTCTAATATTCGGAGGGGAGGAAAAATTCTAATCTGCTACAGGGAATCTGTAGTGAATGGGGACTATTGTTGCCATTCACGTCGCGGCTTTCGAATATAATCTCTATTCTAGTGGGGATGATACGATGGTCCAGCGTTCAGATTGCTGTTCAGTTTGCTATTTTGTAGGAAGAACGATCGAGATTGGCAATGGTGAGAGCAAAGCTGGCGGAATGGAAGGTCGAGAAGGCTTTAAGTCTCTGTTTCGCGGCGTTTCGCGGTGCGGGTCCATCCCCATCGGCAGGGGCCTAAAGTTTCTCCAGCTTCCTATCAATTTTCCTGTCCATACAGATTTGCCTTCGGCAATTGGTTGTAGATAGGACTGGAGGAGTGGACTAAAGTCTAAACTCTCCTATCCAGTGGCTTCGTTATCCTGTAGCTTTGCTCCGGCATTACTTGTGGGCATTTGTTCAACAATACCGGTCTAAAGTTTAAGTTTACACTCCATTAAGTTTTGTTGTCCATAGCTTTATCCTTATAGCTACCTCTTGTAAACAGTTATTGAACAATACTGGCTCCATTTACACTTCACTGCCTCTATCCTTGTACTCTATCAATTGTCCTCTCAAACAGCATTTCAGGCATTACTGACTCTATTATACGCATTGCCTGTTTCCCAAAATTCTGATTGTACGGGTAATTGCAAGACGCCACTGGACACTAAAATATATTGTCGAAATGAAATGAGATAAAAATAGGCGAGAAAACGGTGATGTTGATAAAATGGAATTATTTTAGATCGATCCAGGGAAAAATGTATGAGCAGCATTTCTCGAAACAGTGGAATTCACTGTTTACGAAGATTCTCCCCGACACGAGAGCTATAATAAAGGAGAAGGCAAATATAAAACGTTTGTTCGAAGGATGAGTTGGAAGAGTGGTGGACGGAATTTGTGCTCGATTAAAGTGTTTCGAATATAAAGAAGCGGGTTGTTCTACCGCGGCTCATCCGTAAAGTCCCTTAACTATTAACTTTTCAAAGAGTGGAAATAAAGTCGAAGTACCGACCTTACTAGCAGACCACGGTTCCACCGCTCATTAGTCTGTAATTAACGGAGTCTTTATCGCCTTTGAAACATTTGCAGAATTTATAATGGCCCTGCTTTCCTTCGTTAGTCGAGCGAAAAAAAAATCAGGATCGAATAAAAATGAAGTGCAGTTGATGAAATATTATCCGATCGAGGGAGTTTTGAAAGAGAAGCGAAGGCAAGAAAAATAACTGTTTCTTCGAATCGAGACCTAATTTATCCTCTCCTATAATTAATCCTTTCCGAAAGCCGCGTTAATCAGGAATTCTGAGAAAACTAAAGAGAGTAAACAGGAAAAGTAAGAAAATCCAGGAACTCGCAGCCTCTTTAAGAAATTAGATCTTTGATTGAAACCATTGATTATTTCGATTTCCAACAATTTAAAATAAAATAAATTCGATTATATTTTCCACCATTTTAAATCGTTCAGTGGAATCAACATTTCTATACCTTCAACATTTGCGATGCCACGAACGAAATCATTCGCGATGCTCAAAATTGAAATGCAAAGAATCCACGTTAATATGCGCCTGTCGACGAGCAACCCGCTTCGATTCTCTCCCTCACTGGGCGAGTTGCTCGTTGACAGGCGCCAACTGTTACATTTACGAGCTTGCATCGCTAAAAATGGAACACAAAAGAAACCACCACGAATCCATTCGATCATCCATTTAATCATCGTCCAAAAGGCGTCTCGCCTCCCTTATCCATGTTTTCACGAAGAAGCTTTAACGGAATCCTTTAAACGACTTCGTCTCGTTCTCTCGCGTTCGAAAGTGTTCGCGGTTCGAAAGGTTTTGTTAAGCGGGGCGGATAAATGGCGGGCCGGCCGTTTGTTTAAGTTTCGCAGCAACCTCCAGGGCACGGACGTGCTTCAATCTCCTAATGCGCTTAAGTTCACGCCTGCCGCGCGGAACTTGCATCTCTGGGGTGCATTATCCGTTACAACTTCTAATAAATTTTCGACCGTATACTCGAGCTTTTCTTCCTTCTCTCCCCTCCCTACCCCATTCCTCTTCCACCCGTGACAGTAAGTCGATTTCGTTCGGGGAATTCCGGCCGGGGAATTTCGAATTAACCAACACCCTACACCCCCCCGCGAAATGGTAATGAAATGGAAATCCTTGCGCGGCCTTTTCGAATCTCGCCCTTCTTCCCGAATAATGGAAATGTTAATCAACGCCGGTGGAGAATTTTCACGATTGAAACCATGGTTTCGGGGGAGGAATTACTATTTCCGAGAGGCAGCCTGTTGTTTCATCCATACTCCCTTCTGGAGTAGTGGTTTTGTATATATTAATTACATCGCGGTCGTGGACAGGATTAGGGAACATTCTGTGAAACGAGTTCTTAACTTTTAATCTCAATGATTCAGTCTTGGATCGGTGAAAATAGTTTTAAAAGTTGTCAATTATTAATGATATAATTATTCTTTACGTCCCATCATCGTGAAAAGAAAATAAATATAATTTGTATAATTCATGAGTTTCTTATTATTCGAGATATTGAAGACTGAATCAAGATTTCAAAAGACGATGCTGCTTGCAGATTCATTTACAGAAACAAAAGATCGTGATCCGATACATTTTTCCATTATTTACTTTGCGACCAAACAACTTATGGTATCCGGTAATTGAAGCACAATAAATTTCTAGATTTCACATACTTCTTTCTTTCTTTCTTATTTTTATATTGTTGTTTAAACGTTTCGCTTCGGGCACAATTTGAAGTGAAACGAGGTAGACAAAAATGTTTACTTCAATAGAGATCCTGAAAGCGAAGGATACAATGACCGGTATATAAACATCTCGTATTCTCGAAAACACTTTCAACAAACTGAAAAGAAACTTTGCCAGAACATCACGTTTCTCGAAAGATTTCTCGTTTCTGATTCGATGGCATCTGATTGACGTCAGGAAGTCGAAATTCAGAATGTTGAAACGTAACGCTTGAACGCTTGTCCACGATTTACAATGAAATTTGCAAACTTGTAAAAACTGCCACGTTTGAGCGTGTTCCAAGCCCAAACGTGGGTCGACGAATCGAGCAAGTTCCAGTGCTTGGCCGGGCGAGAAATTCGAGGAACTCTGGGCCTTTTGACAGTGGCCTTTGCCTTTCCCAAGCCAAAGTATTTCTCCTACAATGGAAATTCTATTTTCCTTGAAATTTACCGAATCCCTCTCGTCGAGACATTCGCTTTGGCAAGCGATGGCAAAAAAAAAAAAAAAACTATTCCTTTGATAAAGTTACTCGAATTACTACTCCCATTTTATATTTCCTCCGTATTTCAATTACTCTTAACACTAATTAACCGTGATTAAAGGGGAAAACGTCTGGAATTGATCTCCTTCTTCTATTCACGACCTTTACTTTTCGAATAAATTACATCGTTGAAAGTACGAGAAACAAAACAATCGAGGCCGTTGAGAGGATGAAAAGTATTTATCGAAAGACAATATCACAAAATCGACAAAATCGACGTGATTCCACTGATTTGTTTACGCCAAATTGAAAGCAATTTGTATTCCACATTTGTAAACACACTGTGATTATTACATTAGAGATCTAAAATTATTCACGAAATCATTACAAGGAATAATTCATCATTCTGATTTTAACGTAAAGCATACGTATAACGAGTTGTTATGTACGTAAAATATATATATATATATATATATTTTTTTCTATCAATGAAAAATATCTTTAGGGCATAAAATCAATCTCTAAAAGTTTCAGCATACTTTTATTTTCTCGTTTATTTCAAAATTTTCCATAACAATGCTTCGAAAGCTTAACTTTATCCTTTCTTCACATTTCTCATCAACAGAAAACGGAATACTTTATATAACGAATTTTTCTTAAAAACAGAATTATCGCGTTAAATCTCATTTGTGAGCAATTGCATTAATTATTAACTCTTTCGTTCTTTTTGAAGATCCAAATACAGTTTTTTTCTTTTTCTTTGATTTATTATTCACAGATTCAATTCGTAGCAAGAACGTAAATTAATCTTCCACGTTGTTAATAAAGGGGCATCGTTTTAAAAGAAAATAATAGAAATATATATATGTTAGAAATTTTCTACACAAATAAACTGCGATTAAACAGAAAAAAATAAATAAAATGTTTCGAGTACAAAAATGTTTATTGTCAAATTTTCTACGCAAACAACCACGTCCACCGAGTTTCAGATATCAATTTATTTATCCCGTATATATTTATTTACCAGAATCACTGGCTCTCCCACGTATCGCTATGCATTACACTCCAACGACCATTTCCATGAAAATTCACCGGGGTTAGAAACACGGGGATGTATAAAATAAACAGAATTTAATCATTTGCAAAAACCTGGTGTATAAGGTTTTAAACGGAAGTTTCCACGGAGTGAAATCTTATAAATACGGGGCGAATTTTTTTGCTCATCCCAGCCTCGCTTTCCATAAAACGCTTCGTTGTTATCTCGATTATGATAACGCGATCCATTTCTGGTGTCGAGTCGAGTAATTACGTTCGCGATTTTTAAATCGTAACGTTTCTGATTTATCCCCTTTATTATTATGGAACATTTTCGGTTGAAAAAAATCCAATTTTTCTTTCATTTTTTCTTCTCTCTCTTTCTCTCTCTCTCTCTCTTTCTCTCTCTGCGAAGAGAACTATAACTCTCTAAAAATGGCACGAACAGATGAAAATTTTTTCGCTCGATATCGTCCGAATATTTCTCGAAGGATCAAATATAATCATTTGACGGCGAAATCTTGAAATGCGTAAATTTTCAAAAGTAGTAGATGGACGTTATAAGGTAAGAATTTCTTTTTCGAGATTTTTCACGCAAACGAAGCGGTTCTCCGCGGATACGAATGTTGGCACGGATCGGATGAAAAAGCGATCGACGACACGGATTAACAGGCGGCGTCGTGGCGACGATTGTTCTACGGCCACGGGGTTGCGGCCACCCGATTAGGCACGATAAATCCGACAAGGCTCTTGTGTGCCCTGGTGAACCGTAGACCGCACCCGACATCCGCTAATAAAGCTCGAATTAATTAGACGTTTCCCTTCCCCGGCGTGCGCACGCCACACTCGTGAAACAAATATTTTTCAAAATTAGAAATTCTAGAATTTTCGCATAATAAACGATAAAAATGTGTACGTCTTTTATTTCCAATTTTCCATAATATAATAACAGCACTAATCTCGATTTTTCCCTTTCATAGGCAAGCATCAGCTTTTAAATTATGCGTGCATTCGTCAAAAAGAGAGGAAAGCGAATGTAACGTCACAGAAACGTAAAGAAACTCTATCTGCAACAAAATTATGACAATTTCTTCCAGTCACAAATATAATAAATAAAAAAAAAAAATGTATCATCCGATTTTTAAAATATATAATCAAAATTGGGAAATTTCTCGAGCGTCGCAACGCTATCCAAAAATCCGCAGTGCGATTTATCACGTTAGAAGAATGGCGTCACGACGATCCAAGTTTTAACCGGAAGGGAGGGGATTCGCGAATACGGGCCCGTGGCAAATCTTCGAGAATATTCGCGACGGATTGCGGGGCGATAGTTGGACAAGATTCGGGAGGAATACGTCAAGTTTGAAAAATGACGATCCTCGTCGATCGTAAGAGGGAACACCCCTCTTTTTCCCTTTCGCCAACTTTTTCACAACTTTTCCACACCGTAATATACCTATATATTTATATATATATGAGCATATCCGACTATTCTCAAACTAAGTATTTTTCCTCGGTGTGAATAAACTCGTAAGATTCCGAAGTAAGGAGATAGAAGAAGAACACAGCCTCTTTTAAGGGATTATCATGTTGCGTTCGAATATGAACAGAGAATTGTATTAATTGTATTAATTGTGTTCCCCGCCTTATCCGCTCTCCTTTATCCCCTGTTATTTTTCAGAGGCTGTTAAACGATATTCCAATTAACGATACAAATAACGTGTTTGTAGCAATTATATATATATAGTTTCACACTCACTACTTGTGTATATATATATATATATATATGTGTGTGTGTGTGTGTGTGTGTGTGTATAAGATTCTTTAAATTAAATTGGAGCTCTTCAACTCATTCTTATTTAAGTCTATTGGATGAAATTCATTTGAAGTAACGTTTTGAAAAATGATGCTGTTTGCAATAATGATAATAAATAAATTTAATTATATCACAAATAACTAAAGTATTGAGATTGATTCAGGAATAATTATTTCTTGATGAAAAATTATGAGCAATATAATAATAAATCGGAAATAAATCAACTTACAAATTTATTTACTTATTTGGAATGAGGAATAAATTATTTCTCGAGTAATTTTAAAAAGTAATTTAAAAATTCCTTTAAATTACCCACAACTCTGACGACTCTATCATTTTCTCTGATCTGAGATTGCTGTTTAAATAGGATCACCGATGCGAAATGAAAACATTAATATTTTTCCTTTTCGAATTTTTCAAACACATTTTTGTGTTAAAAATTGTAACACAATATATCAAGACTGAAATAAAATGAAATAATAATAAATAAATAAATAAATAACACTTGGAAAATTTGGAACTTCTCTCGGAACGAAATGATGATCCGATTAATCGGTTGTTGGCCGAATAAACATACGCAGGTGAGAAAACCTCGGGAAACCGGTTTTGAAAGACAAACATGGAAAAGACGAGACTTTCCAGTGAATCTGGCCACCGCAAACTCATTTCACGGCGACAAGTTAATTCGTTTATCCGCAAACGATTCGTTTCTCGTTCAAACACGGTTACGTGCAAATACGTCGACTGACATCTCCTTTCCTATATATATATATATATCGATGCTATCAGCGCCGTTGATGCATTTAATCGTGTCGATATCAGCTCGTTTGGTTTCCATGGGCGAGTGGAAATTGCAGATCGAAGGAGGAGGGAAGGGCGAGAACTTGACTCGTTTTCGTCAAAAGAAACACAGGTTATCGGCCTAGAGAAATCGATTTGACAATTACTTTAAGAAAGTAAAGTAAGTTTCGATCGAGGGGTTTGAGCAGACTTCGAAAAGGCTGGCTTTCATCGAAGGATGAAAAATGATGAATCCTCTATCCGCGACTTTTTCTTTATTGAAACAATAAATAATATATTTCGTGTCACTTAATCATTAATTCTCGAAATCATCAAAAATACTTTATGTAGATTAAAATATACAAGTTAGTAATACTCTGGTGGTATATTTTGTATCATGTTTCAATTGCACAATGCTACAGTATCGAACGAATAACACGATATCTCAATTACAATAACTTAACGGATAATTGATTTAATGCGTCAGTTTATTCTCAGAATACTACAAAAAAAAAAAAAAGAAAAACGATCGTTTTCCCATTTTAATCAATATACAGAATAGTCGGTATAACTATCAAACCGATCGTCTTTCCAACTTTTTTTTTTTTTCCCCCCGCGAACTTGGCGCCACTTTTATTCAATATGGCCGTCAATGCTCGTAACCATCACCATTTCTTTCAATTTCCGAACAAATAATAATAAACGTTCTAAAAACTTTTGCACGTAAAAACTTTCCGGTATCCATTATAAATTATCGTGAAATATTTCGTGCGCGTGAACGAGAAAGAAATTGTATGAAAAATATTCATGGAAACTCGAGTGAAGAAGATATTAGTTCAAAAAGGCTTCGAAGAATTATAAACACAAAACACTGGTTAAACGCATTTTTCCTATCTGAAAAAATTCCAGCTCATTCGAATTCCTTTTTCTCTCTCTCTCTTTCTCGAATTTTATATCCAACAACGAGATATATGTATACCTGAATTTCACGAATCTCCGTATTTATTCTACAATTGGATATCCAATTTTTTCCCCTTCGATTTTCGAAACACCGCTTGCCTCCACTATTTCTGCCTTCATTCGACATCTCCTTTAACCGCATCTTGGTCCCTCGTCCATTCAATCTCCCCCTCTTTCGACTCAACGCTCCATTTTCCGCTGCTTCCTTTAATCCTCCATCATCTCGAACATCGCGCATCTGCCGTTCATTATCTTTAACACATCTAATTTACATATCGCGCCACAATAATAAGGATGATTAAACGCGACATTTAATTATATCTCGCGTTGCGGATCCAGCGACGAATCTTTCATGGCTTCCGTAATCCGAAGAATATCGAATCCCCCAAAGGATGGTCTAATTCGATGGCGCGAAAATTTCATCAAGCCGAAGCTTTCGACTAATAAGATGGAGTCGCGGCGGCAACAATCTCCACGGGGAGGGGGGCGGTGTCTCGATGTGGATCCTCGAGAGAATAATTCCGCCTGCTTGATCAATGAGAATCGGACCAGTTACTTGAAGATTCGAGGGTCTCGACTTTCCTCTGATGCCGAGCCTCTGAATATCCGTTTGTGACGCGAACACAGCGTGATTCTTATTCCTTTTTCATCTTTCACTGGCTTTTATCGAATAAAAATTTCCGTTTCCGTTTCTCGCTGTATTTCTTGCATATCCAGAATGAGTGAAGTTAATAATGTTAGAGAAAATGACCAGGTATACAAGTTTAAATCAATTGTAACTCAAAGTAGTGTAAGCGCGTTTTATTGCCAGGCAATAACAGTGTATAATCGAATTCTAGTGAAACATGCACAAGTACTACTTCGAAGATCGTCTTGACACGTCTTGAGCTTTCCCTTCGCTGTTCCAGTTCGTCTCGAACGATCGTGATGCATTTCAAATTCCGTGGCGAATTCGAATGCATATATGCGTACGGCAATTGTACAACTTTGACACTGTCCAATTTACATTCCATTGCTCCATGTCTTCGTATAAAAGTTTCTCGAAAATGGAGAGAGAATCGAGAGAATTCAGGGAGAGTTTGATCGACGACGCGAGGTCCACGGATTTGTTTCGATCGTTCTTCCATCGAAACGAGTAAAAAAAGACTCGATTATCGACCCTATTCTTTATTCCGTCGAAATGATAATTTTCGTTTGGAGAAGAATATTTTTGTTCTTTAAAAAGGAATTCTTCCTTTAGTTACGATTCCTTCGATTCGAGGAGCAACAAATTGTCAAGTAAGGCAACAAATTATATTTGAAACGCGTAACATGATACACTCAGAGGAAATATGTAAAGCGTCGTAGCAGGGAAATTTCAACGGCGCAGATAGCTCATTTGCATATGGCCTAAGATATCACGCGACTTCGTGAACGTTGAATTCGCATTGGTTCCGTCGGAATATATATCGCTAATTATGTGAAACGTATGTGATTCGCGCCATTACAGGTATATGAAATCGTCGACAGAAATCTCGATTTCGCTTCGTTAAAACGTCACGTGTTCACAGTTAGCTCGAGCAAGATCTAGGTCTAGTAATATCAATTTTAATTTTATATATTACTATTCTTTATAAAAATAACTTAATAAATAATAAATTTAATCTATTAAATAAAATTTATTATTGATTTTTTTTTAATAATTTTATTATATTAACATGATTACGAAAACAATTAATTGAATATCCATTTACAAATATTAATATAATTTTTACAACAACATATTTTATATATTTCTTCTTAATATTTTATTCAAGATAACTGTTGCGTGTATAAATCATTTGATTGGTTTTAGAGAGCATAAAATTACTCGAGTTTTACGCATCCTTTGTACCCATCCATTTGGGATCATAGAATACAAGTTACACGTATAACTCGAATGGGGGCTTTGATCAGCAAACTTTGGAACTTTGTCTGCAACTAAAGCATCTCCTTGTTTATTTCTCTTCGTCGATTATTCGTTCAATTATACATTTGCCCTCGAATTCGCATTATCTTCCTATCTTTATGCTTTCCAACATTTTCCACTTTCAACGATAGTTTCAACGATAAATATTTCCATTTATTTTGGAACACTCTCAGACACTCTCTTTTTCACTTTTCGATCGGTAAACACATTTTCGCGTATCCACGACTCACTCGCCACTTTGGCCGATTAATTGCATCGAAATAACAAAGATGCAAGATGGAAAGGAACAGTTACAAGCGAGCTTCCTATAATTAATCGTTAACCACTTTAGAGAGATCGACGCGCCATCTAGTCTCGCGGATGCATCTCGCCCAACCAACAATGGCAAACATGGCCGTTCGTCTTCGTTCGAGTAATTTTATTCGCAATTTTATTCGTCCGTGATTCAGTTTTCCACCGATCAATTAGTATCGCGAGAGTAATCTCGCGTTTTCGAATACAACTCCACGATGAACCCACGATTCCCTTTTGTTTCGAATGGAGGTTGGTGTTTTTTTGCTCGAACCGAAATGGATCTTAGGTCAGGTTGGGATGGGTGAGTTTATTATTGGCCCAATGAAATTTCCTCGGTGATATTTTTCACGTTGTGTGCGTTTGTATTTTCATTTGAGGATGGAATTAAAAAGGGTTGGAAGGATTTGTTCGTTCTTTAATTCCTTGGGATTTGTTGATTCAGCCTTCTCCCCTCCCCCTCCATCGTGGAAGAACAGTTTTACCGCTCTGTTGACACAAAATCGTTCGATTCATTGGATCAATTCTTTCCACTGTTTGTACAAATTTATTCCAAAGGTCTTCCTATTTCTGGAAGATGAAGAGACTCTGTCTCTCTCTCTCTCTCTTTCAATAATAATAATAATAACTTTAAAATGGAATCGCGTGAGAAACGCGAATTAAAGTAATTGCTTTTTGGAAAATACAACGAAAATAGCTCGATATCTAGTGATTATTTACATTAATCCAACCGTGGGTTTTATATACAATTGTGATATTAATAGAAACATTGCCTAATAAATTCACTTCGCACGAAAGGAATAACATCTCGTCTCGTCTTTCACCCGATTCTATAACCCACGATCCGTGTCGAATAAAGCGATTTCGCGTGTTCGCACTTCTCTCACTTTCCGTGAACCTCGGTTATTCTTCACTCGCTCTTTGTTACGGTAATCCGATGAAAAGGACGCGAAGATACTACACGTTAACCTTCCATTATTTATATTTAAGAGAACGTTCTCTATATTACTTACACGAAGATAAATTTCAAAAAACAAAAACATTTCGCCAAATTATTTTCGTAATTATTTCTTCACAATTATCTTTTGATTATCTTAATCCCAAAATTTTCGCGTCCGCTTTAATTCTTTATTAAAAAAAAAAAGAAAAATCATCTTACTATCTACTTTTTAACTCCTCGTTATATCGTTGATAAAATTTTAAAAAGTAAACGAGATTGAATATTTTAATAATCCGGCGATCACCAAATAATAATAATAACAATAATGAAAATCGATTTTCCCCACCAATCGAAAAGCCATCCAATCGAAAAATGGATAGGAAAGATATATAATCCCTGATAATCTGGAAATTTCGAGCCCGTGGCTGGCGTCAACCGACGGCGAAAAGTAAATCGAAAATTTTCGTTTACTTTTCTTCCCAGAAAAAATAAGTGGCAAGTTAAATCGATACGCATTCTAAGTCGGCGTGTCCAAGTGGCGAGTCCAGCCTCGGTCGAGAATCGTGAAAACAAATGTCTTTGCGAGCGGCACCGGCTCAAATCAAAAGGTTAAAACCGCGTTGATGACCGATAAAAGTGCAAGAGCAAACTCGAATGCAGCGAGGGGGCGAAAGGGGAGCGGTAAACATAGGAAATGGAGAGTGTGGAATTTTTAGTGGATCCAACAGCCAACAGTTTTTCTTCTTCCTTTTTTCCTTCTCTTCCTTTTAACCACTCTGACTCGCCGCCATTTACAAAGTGAAAAACTTTCCGTTTCGAAATTATTTCCCCTTTTTCACGCGGGGGAAATATCATATTAAAAGTTTAATTAACGAATCTTGCTTTACTTTCCCCTCTCCCTTTTTTTTTCGAAAAGGGATGGATGGATGGATGGGTGGATGGAAATTTTTATTTCGAGACTGGCCGTTTTTTACGATTTGTTACTTAGTTTTATTTAGGGAAAAGAGAAATGTTGAATCAAATATTAAAGGGGAATATTAAATAATTATATGAGATTGAATTGTTTCTTCAATCTTCATTTTCAAATTCATTTTTATCCGAGGAAAGAAAGATGGCGCGTCGATGTATAATAATATTAGAGGAAAATTGTAAACACGTTCAAATTCCCGATGAGATTCTTTGATCTCTCATTTTTTTTTATTCGAAGAAGACGCCAAGTTTGAATATTATCCAAGCGTCAAATTGAATTTTTTTCGAGAGTGGATTTTGTATAAGGAGACGGTCTTAACCTTTGAGGGTATGTTTTATGGCGGGATGTGTTTAAAAAGGAATTTCCGGGTACAGATTGGAAAGGAAGTGTTGTGTAACGATCACGAGGCGAGAAGAAGGGTTTTGACGCGGAAACTTTTCGCCCAGCGGTTCTCAAGAGGGAAGTTTGATTTCGTACCGAATTGCATTATGGATGGGCGAAATATTTCCTTACGAGAATCTGTGATTACACGTTAAAAAAAAAAAAAAGAATATAAAAAAAAAAGAAATTGGAATCATTCGTTGGATTTAAATTTAATTTCATAAATTGAGATTAAGAGGAAAAATTCTTTCTTTTTATCAGACATAATATATAATAACGTAGACACACGATGATGCACGTTCTCTGCGCGTGTATATTTCATGCATACGAGCAATACGTAGTTGGTCGTATTCGTTGTGATATCCATAAACGTTATCGCGTTACGCAATATTCTCACGTTGTGGATTCTCCGCTTGTTCGGATCAGACAGGTATAAACAGGAAATGTAGTTCGTACTCTGAGAGACTAAATCACTGACATGCTGGATTATCCGAATCGAGTATCGAAACTGCACTTGTGTAATTCGCTTGAAATTAGGGGAGATTAGCGTGGTTACACTTCTCCGTTAATTCCCCTCGTATCTCAGAATTTGAAAGAAATCGTTCTCGAATGGAACGACTTATATTTTCATTCAAAAAGATTATCCACTCAGGATATATTTATTAACTCAATATCAATCAATGAACAATCTACAATTCCAATATTGAACTCGAAAGATAGGAGGACAATGTTTCAACCAGTGATCGAAACGATAATAATAAACCAATAATATTATTACTCTTGCTTAGAAAATAATAAAAATAGAATGAATGGAAAATCAAACGCGCGAAATAAATAATCCACGGCTGCTAGGGGAAACGAGGGGAAAAATCGGCGGAAAGAAATGGTGGCGCGAAGCGTACGCTCGTACCACTGGCTTCGAATATGAATAACACGGCTGATCTCGGATCTTGAGCTCGGATCGGCGACGAGTTCGCGCCGCGTTTTTGCCAGGGACGACGGTAATCGTGTGCAATTCGGTTGAAAAACAATTGGACCGGCGTCTCTCCCATGCCAAAGGGGTCGCTGGATGCAAAGCGCGCCATTAAACCCATTAATCGTCCGACCTGTGACGCCTCCATTATATTTTTTTCCCCTTTCGCTAGACGCGACGACCACTTCCTCTCCCCCGCCGGGGATAATACGCCGATTTCCTGCTCCTCGAATTTTTTCCTTTCTCTTTCCAACGAATTGTATTCATTAAATGATCGAGGAATGATTTTTCGTAATAATTTTTTACGAAATA
The DNA here is from genome assembly GCF_014066325.1 of Apis laboriosa. Taxonomy (NCBI): domain Eukaryota; kingdom Metazoa; phylum Arthropoda; class Insecta; order Hymenoptera; family Apidae; genus Apis; species Apis laboriosa. The sequence continues at coordinate 4,908,575 of NW_025222592.1, forward strand.
ATAAGGAGAAGAAGAATGATTTCGAGGACTTATATGTATAACTATTCTTTTTTTTTTATCGATTCCTTGCTGTTGAACGAACTCTAATTAAGCTTTTTCAATTATATGAGGCGAAACGGAAGATACAAGGTCGACGCATTTCGGGAACGAAATTTATACGGAACAATTGTGATTTTGAGGGGAAATTTTTTTTTTTTTACACAAGTCTGCGTTTCATCGAGATTTTTTTTTCTTCTTTTTCTTTTTTTTTTTTTTTTCGAGAAAAAAATCGAGGTCTGAATGGACGAACGTGGCCACAATGTCCCACGGAATTTCTGCGAGAGGAGCGAGAAATAATACGGCGAGGACAAACCAACGATACCCCTTATTGTGCACTCGCCAGCCGAGTAAAAAGCTGAGAAATATTCAGAGAATCCTGGGGGGAGAGGAGGGGAAACAGCGGAGAAGACCGGAAAGAAGAAGCTCCGCCGGCCACGGATTAATGAAATTTAATTACAGCCGCAGGCCTGGTCCCCGGTAATTACTCGCATCCGAAACATAATTAAAAGGTTGGGATGCAGGCCGTCCTGACACCGGCCGCGTTTCGTCATACGACCGCATCTCCCAGGTATTTACCTCTAAAAAAAACGACGTACTCGAATTCCAAGGGAAAGCAAATGGAAAACTGCTGGCCCCATTGAGAGGAGAAACGTCACTGAAAAGGAATTAAAAGGAAATGAAAACGCGGAATGACAAACGTAACAAAAAAAAAAAAGAAAAAAAATTAAAACTAAAATTGAAAAACTGAAAAGAGAATTAACCGAAAGAAGGAAAAAAAGAAGAATATATAAAAACTCTCGTAGTTATTTGCCACTGGCAACTCGTTAAAGCTCATATCCGATGAAGCCGAAGCGAATTGGTTCGAAGATCGGCGTCGATGAAGCCAAAGCTTGGAAGGAAGGTGTTTGCCCTTCCTTCCTTCGAGGCTCGTTGGCCACCCTCTTTGTTCCATCCGGAACCTCCCTTCTTCCTCCAACTTTAGAGTTGCGGGCGCAAGTCTAAGCGCCCCATATTTTTCTTTTCCGCCCAACGAGCTTCCACCAAGCCACGGATAAGCCATAATTCCTTCGGGTTTCTTCGGTGAGCGAACCGCTGGCAACTCGGCGAGGAATTAGGAGTGCATCCTTCTATGCTTCTTCTCCACGTTCACGGGGTCGACGATCACTGTTACCGGATTATTATTTACTTCGCCATCGTGACTCGAGACGTCGAGAAACTGTAACTTCTCTTTTCTCGTTTCTCGAGAGGGAAAGAGGCTTCACTGGCGAGAGGAAAAATCGAGCGGATTTGTTTCCTCGCCGATTTTTCTCTGCTCTTGTTGTCTTATTTTTTCGTGTAAAGGCGAAACGATTTAATTTTCCGAAGAAAAGCGGAGCTCGTTCAATTGTAAAGACGATTGAATAATGGTCTGCAATGAGGTAATGGATATATTTTTGAAAAGATGTTAAATATTGAAAATTGTGGTACGAGATTGTTCGTGCAAAAATGAATTGAAACGAGAAAATCGTTTGTGAAATTCTATTGCCACGTGCATTTGAATAATTCTACCGAATTCTACATTTTCACATTTCACAGCTTTCGTTTCGCTTTTCCAAAATAATTATATTAATCTTAGCAATTTGTCTCTCAAGATTCTTGTTACTAACCCAATTATCTTTTTATCAGTACTATCGATTTTCTCGAGAACGAAGCCCCGTGTCGAAAATTTTCGTTCTATTCAATTTCGACTTACTTTTGAATCTAATTTTACACAGGATGCATCTTACGAATGTAGCTGTCAAAAAAAAAGAAAATACGATTGAAAAAATATATATATGTATATGCGATTTCATGGAGCGATAATTTTCATTTCAATAACGTTAAGTGAATGCCGTTGTTAACCGGCGGCACAAATACCCGCCAGAGTCGTGTTTAATGCTAATTGTCATATCGAGAATGGGCCGGGGCCACGGGCAGGATTTATGTAACAACGTTTAGGCCGAGCACTGATACACGTGGGGCCATTTCCACGTTTGAATTATAATAATTTCAAGAGTCGACCCCTCGGAATGGCACCTATGAGGGTGGATGCGAGTTAATCGCCCCTCGACGTTGTCTGCGCTAGGATATCCAACGACGATTCAATGGATCCGTTTCAGAGATCAAAAAGTATCTCGATATATATTATCGCGCGCGTTGAAGCTTAATTAAAGTTGGAGAATTTTTTTTCTTATGAACAAGTATACAAAAATATTCACTTAATCCTATCATACAATTATTATAATACTTTGGACATTTGGACGTTTTTTAAATTTAAATTTTTAAAAATATATGTGAACGTATAATCGACGAACGAGATTATCAACAAATTTTATATAAATTATAAAAGAAAAAAGAGAAATAAGAAGTTGTACAAAATTATTACCGTTTATCTTAAGAATAAAGCCATTATTAAAATTCTTCTTCTTGATGATGAAAAACGAATGGACGAATCTTAAGTAAAGTATAAGATAATCTTAATAAAAAGGAAATTGAAATCATGCTTGAGCGAGGATTTTCATTTATTTTACAAATCCTCCCCCCCCCCAGACGAAGAAGAAAGAAAGAAAAGGAAAGAAAAAAAAAAGGAGAAACGATAAATAATAGAAATTCTGTAAAATTCTGTAAAAGAACGATTGACCAAATTCTTCTTCAATCCCAGGAAAATAATCGATCGCGGGAGACAGTGCAGAGATGTTTACTTTAAAAGCATCGGGGAGGGAGAGAGGAAGGGTGGAACGACCGAGGGAGCAAACGAAACGATCCACGATCAACGGGTTTTCTGTCATCGCGATCCAATTTCCATTTCAACCAGCGGCGTGCACGTGTTGGCCATAACCCGGAGGGGAAACGGGTTAAAACAGTTCCTACGATCAAAGCAAATTTTCTATCGCTATTCAAAACCTGTGTCTACACTCGAGCGCGAATTTTACTTCAGAGTTAGTTTACTCGAGAGAGGAGGGTGGATGAGGATAGAGAGATGGAGAACAAAAGGGGCGACAGGAATTCTCTTCTCGCTCCTTGCCCCCCTCCCTCCGTTTCATTGTCAGTACCAGTCGGTCAGAGAACAGTTTTAAAATGGATCTCGATCTTTCCCTGGGTGGACTTGATTAAACGTGGGCCGGCAGGATTTCCGCGATGGAAATATTCCGCCGAAAATTGAGAAAGTTTCGCGCGAAATATCGAAGCTTTTTTTTTTTTTTGAAAGAAGAGAAGAGAAGAGAGAGAGAGAGTGATGGCTAGATGGCTATAAGTAAATCCGACGCGTGAACTCGTGTAAATTTGGACCAAATCTTGAAAGCGACTCGTTCAGCGAAGATTTTAATAAAATTAGAATTTTGTTTCGAATATCGGTTTTATTTATTGGCATCGATTTCTAAATTCTAGCTCGACGAGTCGAATCAAATGTTCAGATGAAGTTTTACGATATTCGAAACGATCGGAGAAGTTGAGAATTTAATCTAATTTCAAAAATTTCTTTCCCTTCCTCGATCTGCGTAATTTTCACTCGTCCGTTCGAGAAAACTTTCATCTCAAGAACGGTGTACGATGATCGCTCGACGTTCGTGCTTTTCCAACGGTTTAATATAGATTTGGCGCACTAGCCAGAAAGGGACGACGTGATCGCAAGTTTGAACCGCTGCCGGGGCAATATGTAACGCGGCGTTTGTTGGTTCTGTATATATTTACCTATCGAGTTTCTTACGAGAAGAAGGGGATGGTATCGGCGAGGAATCGGGCTTCGCATCCGCGCTCGTGAAGATTATTCGAGCAGCGCAGAAATAGCGTCGATATTCAACGACTCCTTTCAACTTTCAAGATTCGAAAAGATGAAACGGGACGACGAGGAAAGGAGGGAAGGCGATTTTAATCGCACTCAAAGCCACAGGCGTTGATTATAAAACCCTTTTTTTCTCTCCTCTTCGACTATTCGATCGAATCGACGAGATTCTGATATTCGCATCGAGTTACGAGTTTATCTTTAGCTCGGCTGGTAATATTCTCGTCGATGAATCAAGGAAGGATGGATGATAGAAGAAGCTACGTCTTAAATTTCAAGAATTAAGAAACGTTTCAAAAAATTTTCCTAAATTTATTATTACAATATTTTTCTTCCCTCTCTTTAGACGAAACGATAAAAGAGAATGCATTATTATTCGATCTAAAACCTCGTGTAAAAAGCTCGAGTATCCAGAAATTCAAATTACTCGAAAATCCAAATAAAAATTACTCTTCGAAAATTATTAAAATTTACCCGCTCCACCCTCTCGTATCCTTCGTTCAAAATCGCGAAGGAAAAGGATAAGGAAAAGCTTGGATGATCCACTAAAGAAAATTGCATCCGAAACTCGTCCACCCCTATCTATGAAAATCCCCTCCCCCATCTATGAAAATAAACTTGACGACGGAGTATTCTCCCAAACGAGCAAAGAAAGAACCGAGATATTCGTCTTCGATAACCCCCTTCTCTCTCTCCCCGATTCTTATCTTAGCATATCGAATTCCAAGCCGCGATCACCATAAATGTTGATCCGGGGATCGAGCGGAACCGGATGCCGCGCGCTCGACACGTTCTAATAAAGCGCGTTCACGTAACGTGTTAGGGCGGAATCTCGCGTCGACGGATCGTTTCTCAGGGAGGGATACATCATCGGTTTCGTTGCGATTCTTTCGTTTCGAGATGCAAGATGGATTCTTGCATCTCGAGAAGGGGTCCGGTTACTCCTCCCTCCTGGGTTATTTCACGTTCCTTTTTTCAACGTCGTTCTTGTATCACATTGCGTGTATTTATTTTATAGTGGTAATTTTTCTTTGTACTTTATAGCGTTATTTTTTGCTGTTTTTTCTTGATTTTATAACGTCGTCGTAACTCGTGGCGAAGAAAAAGTATCGGAGAATCAATGAATCAGAAATTGGATGGATTGATAAAATAAAACGAATAAAATATTTACAATTCTTGGCTTGAGATTTGATTCAGTTTTGCCATTTACAATCCACCAACGGCACAGCAACGTAAAGTAATAATAGTCGAGATAAGATCCGTCCACTTCTGTGAATAAAAATGTCGCGACGTAAAAATTGTTCGGCCATTATCCCCTCGTCGCCAGAAAGAAGAAAAAAAGAACGAAGAGATTCATCCCGAACGAAGGATGAGAAATTACTGGCGAACATTATCGAGACGCGCCCCGTTTCCACGAATTCCATATCGAAATCTTCATATCGAATTCCCGGCCTGACGCGCGGATCTCCATAATTTATACGCTTTTAGTCATCCCTTCCGCATCGAATCCGCGGAAACTGGCCACTGTTCCATTCGACTACCCATCTCTCGCTCGGATCTTACTCGAGGAGTAAGATTAAAAGTAAGATAAAAAGTAAGATTCGACAACAAGGGAGCAATAGCTCTTCGGATCGTTCCTCATATCACAAATGTTTTAATACGATTTTATTTTTACAATCATTCATCATTGTTCGATTTTGAACTTGAATTCGATGATTTTTCAACGATTTCTGTAGAATTCTGAGTATCAATGTCGATAATTGGAATTTTTCAACTTTTCTTTTTTTATCGAAAAATTGTTCGAAATATGGTAGAGAAGTGTAATTATACATTTTGTAATTAAATATATATTTTCTTTCTTTTAAAAACAAATATGTTTGTCCAAATATTTTTAAGTAAATATTCTTAAAAAAAACTGTTAAGAATTTTTTTTTTTTTCAAAGAGAAAAATTTTATATCCGGATATAAAACCGGATTTCAGGGATTTACGTGAGGGCGAATAAGAATCGTGGTGTGTAATATCGATAACGCGTCTATTAATTTCAAGGAACGTTGTAAAATGATCACGTGAAAATGATCGAAGCTAACAAAACATCTAATAAACAGGGAATAAGAAGAAAGTTTCGAAGTTTTCGCCCCGGGACAAGAAACGTTCGTTGTTTAAACACCATCCTCTTTGAATAAGTTTCCAACGTTTATTAGTCGAGACTCGATGATTGTTCGATATACAACAAACTTTTCTATGAATGAATTATTAAACTACCGAGAATGTTTAATATCGAGAGAATTTAGAAGCCAATCAATCAAAATAATTTATACGGTTCAAGGATCTTCCAATATCTACTTGATCAAAGTTTCTCAAACTACGTAAAACATTTTCAAAAAAAAAAAAAAAAAAAAATGTGACTTACATCTATTGAATATAAGAGACTTATATATAGCTTTATTGGATATACTCGTAATATTCTTTAATGAAATTCTTTTCGAAAGTTGCATTAAAGTTTACTGGCAATTTTTACATTACGCTGAACTTTTAAATCTGCGAAGAGGAAAAAGGCTCGAACTCGAGTTGTGAGAAATTAGACATAGGTAGGAGGTGCCCCCCCTAGAGAATGCCTTTTTATTGGATAATTCTAGAAATAAATGGAGCTGCTGCTGCTGCTGCTTCTCCTTCCCGCAAAATGATCCTTTATCGACGACTCTTTTTTTATCTTACCCTCGTGAATAACCTTTGCTCGTTTTCCAGGTGATCTGGAAAGCAGCAATTCGATGCCTACGCGTTTTTTTAAATCGAATCCATTAGACAAAGTTTCTCGGGATTAGAGAGAGAAAGATTCTTCTATTAACCGAAACTCGTATAACTCATTAAAAACGGAATATTTTGATTTAAAAAATACATATAATTTCTACATAGAAAAAAATAACATTGTCTCGTCATTGTTGATTAACAAAAAGGGGAAACTCGAAAGAGAGATTAAAATTACTCGCGGAAACACTTGCGATTAGACTATTAAAAAATATTAAATTATAACGCTCTGAGAAACACAATCTAAAACGAATATTTCTTCATCAACTCTTCTTAATTATTCCTCTACTAATTGGTTATTCAATGTGCTTATTATAATTAAACCCCCAACCACCCCTCAGTTGGGGAGGTTGCGCGAAGGAATTGCGAGTTTAATTTCCTCGAAATATTCTTAGATACCTGTCGCAACTTTCCTCATTAGCCCTCGTTTTGTTGTCCCGTTCATTTTCCATTTATTTGCTCGGCGAGATTCGTTGCATCCCTCACCCCTGAGAAGGAACGAAACGAGGAACGAAACCGAAGCAAAATCGTTGGAAACGTCCGACAGTTAAATCGTCCCGCGAAAGCGTTCTCCTCGTCGAAATTTGTGCGGGCCACGCCGAGAAACGAAATCTGCCTCGTGTAAATTTCCATTCGTGTAAACGTGGCCCCGAATTGAGGGTTGAGAATTCAGAAATTCGCTCGTCGGTGGTAACGCAACGTTACGGTCGGGGGTTAGTTGTTAGTTAATTCAAAAATTTCGAAACAGTGGCTCGGAACAGGAAGTAAGTGGTAAGCGCGAAGATGGAACAGGGTAATGGGATTTTAATGCAAAATTTAATTGTGAGGAAAGTTTGCCCAACGTTGGGGAGAGGTGAGGGAAGAAGATTGAATTGGTTGTATTATCGTTAAATGGATTTTCCTGATTAATTTCAATTGGTGAGACCCCATAATTGCATAGAGTTTGTCGAAATATCCTTAGAATTTTCCTTAGAATATAGATAAAGATAGTGGAGGCACGTGATGGAAGGACGGCAAAACGGATCGAGTGAAAAAAAATCCCCTCCTCTTGTTCCTCTCCGTCGCCTTTTCCATTTACTACGATCGATTAAAATACTCGTCCGTTCGAATTATACAAGAAAATTTCCTTTTTAAAAATTTTTAACCCTTTTTCTAAAGTTCCTAAGTTACGAGATTCTATTATAATCCCAATTAGTTCCACTTTCCAAAAATGATATACCCTTTGAAAAAAGGACAATTATTTCACATACATAATAAATAGATTAAATATCCACCAGAGTCAACCATAGAGGAAAAAGAAAGAGATCAGAGAATTATTCCATATTCACTTTCCAAGGATAGATTATAAACGAACACTTTTCTCAGCTGTATCTCGCCAAGGAAATTCAAGAGCACACACACACACACACACGATATCTCTCCTCTTTGCCCACCTTTCATCGAAATACTTAGGCAGAGGAGGATCGAGGGAAAGAAGCGTGCCCGAAGATATACCCGATAAGGAATTCGAGACGTGGTATCGAAACCTCTGACCCGGTATGCCGACCAATCTTTCGGCTATTCCATCCACACCCCTCCCTCCTCCCCTCGAGGAAAATATGCCACGACCGAACCCTATATTACCGCGTCTGCGAAACCTCTCGATTAATCGGGTGGGAATGGAAATTATTTCGACAAGTTGGATCGCGTGTAACGAGCGCCCCTTGGCCGCTCGTTTATTTCGGCTGATCGATTGGGACTGCGTTCGGATGGTGGGACAACATTCCAATGGAATTTCGTGAATGTAATAATTGGACTGGTCTGGAGAAATATCTGTTCCCGATGTGTAAACTTGTCCACGGAGAGAAATTATTTGTACGATTCGAAGATTTATAGTAGAGAATGACGAATGCATTGATTGGAGATTAAAAAAAAACCCCAGGAAACGCGAGTTACGATGAAATTAGAAATATGAAGTTTGAATATAAGAGAGGGGAGAGAAAAAAAGGAAAGGAATTTATAAATAGTAAAGGTGAAAAAAAAAAGAGAAAGAATTCAAAGATGGGCGAAGAAAGTTGGGGAGACGAAAAATTTCGAAAGTGAAATTAATTCGAGGCGAGACGGATCGAGGAATTTCTATCGGGGTTGGACGCCAACACAAATAGCGCGCGAATTTCCACGCTCTGGATTAATTTCGAGCGAATTATAGTGAAGTAAGCGGCACGAAACTGCGATTAACAACGCGGGATAACGATAATTAGACCACGATTAGAGCGAATTGGCCCCCCTCCCCCTCCTTTCCCTTCGAGAGGAACTCGTTAAGGAGCGAGAGAAGAATAAATTTTTGTCCCCGTTAATTGGAGCCATGTTTATCACGTGGCTGTCGCACCCCGTTTGGTGTGAAAAAGGGTGTACACCCATCCCTCTTCAAACGTCGAGGCTTTGGCTTGAAAAGCTTTCGAACGAATAAGAAACTTTTGTCTCTGTTAATCGAGGTATCTCTTCATTATCCAGATAAATTGCGACGAAGATTATCGATCTTTGGATATTATTGTTACCTTCTCTTCCTTCTTCACCCTTTCTTCTAATCCCTTAATAATCTTTACCTTTTTTCATTATCCATGGGAAAATGTACGTCCAATCTTTCGAATCGATACGAAACGCAAAAACTTTCCCCGCGGAGAAACTATCGACAAGCGTCGTGCGCAACAACTCCAAATGCTTTTAATTTCTCGACAACATTTTTCTGGGATACTGAAATTGGACAGCTCGTGAAAAGTAAGGTTTTTAAACGCAGGAGGAGCACGGTTACCGCATGGGTCCCTCGAAATCCTCCGATATTTATCTCGACTTCTTGAGCAAGTTAACCCACCAGGGATCCACTAATGCGAAAAAGAAGTCACACGTGTGCAAACCTGCATCTGGCGCGTTCACTGATCGAATCGATAATTGATGAAACGCCCGTCATTTATGGCAAACGTGGAGGAAAGGGGGGGGGTGAAAAATTTCATGCATTTTTCACGATCACGAACCAGATAATAATGAAATTTCCTCGGTTTCACAAACGCACGCGTTTCTCTAAAAATATTTTCGAAAAATTTCCCACTGGGGAACGCAATCTTGGCTGGCTGGCCTTAAGCCGTATCCCGTTTGCTTTTCTTCTCTCGTCCCCTTTTTTCTCGAGGTGTCGCGTCCCGGCGAAATTGCGGCTTTGCAACAGGCCGACGCGTCGTTCCCGCCCCCCCCCCTCCTCGCCGTGAAATGAAAACGATACGCGGGGATGTGTCAAGGATCGAGGGGATTGCGCGCGAAATTTCGTCGAGACCGATAGACAGCTTTTCGGGAGGGAGAAAATTTTTTTCTTGGGTGAAGCGCACCGTTGAATGTATAATTTTTAATCTAAATTCAAGTAATCGAATTTCGAAGGGGAATGGAAAAAGGATCGAGGATATAAAAATTGAATAATAATAATAATAATAATAATAATAATAATAATAATAATAATAATAATAATAAATTGGACGAGAATGAACAGATCAGATAAATGGAACGAAGTAATTACGGGAAGACAAGTGGAATAAGTTGACCACCGTCCAGACAGATGGATTAAAATGTTCGTAACAAGTGGAACGAGAGCCACGTCCTGGCAAATGGAATAAGTTGGCCGCGATCAGACAAATGGAACGATTTCGAACAAGTGGAACAAAACAGTACCTGTTAGTAGAAATAAGACAGTTGAATTAGCTAGGATTAAAGGCGGTCGTGTAATCGGGCAAGTGGAACAAAACAGTGATAACGTTACGTAAGTAGAATAAAACTGGTAAAGGAATATAGTAATAAAGCGAGTCTGGGGAACCCTAGATAACCGTACATAACCATAGTAGATCGGAATAGAACGAGTAGAACGGGCAGAAGAGTGAACAAATTGATTAACTTGCCGAGTTATTAAGGTCGAAACAGCCCTTAAGATACGAACGGCGATTCAAAAATCTAACGCGTTCGCAAAACGACGCGAGATGAAAATATTGAAGCCGGTGGCCGCGGTGCGGCCGCGCTCGCAAATTTGTAAAGGAAAATCAATAACTAGGCCAATTCTCGAGCTCGACACACCGCCAACACCAGCGCGGTAGTCAGCTGGCAAATGAAAGGCTAGGGGGCGCGAAACAGCCATAAAGGGGGCAGGCAACCATAGTCGCCAGCTGTTACGTGCTAAGAATATCCCCCCCTCCCTCAGATAAGAGGGGATGAAGGGGGGAAGGAGTTTGGAATCGTGAACGGGGGAGAGACTCGGCCTTATCTCGTCGGGTTTCACGCATGGTTTTCAAGAATCACGCTCCCACCTTCATCGCCGATTTCGGCCATCCGTCGAGATTCCGGCTACCGATTTCCTCTCCCCCCCTCTCTTTCTCTCTCATCGACGAAAAGTCGCTCGATCCTTCTGGAAATTTGGATTACAATGCGGGCGGTGACGGTAATCGTGTCAGGATATATATATTCGATCCCTTGTCTCGGCGAGAGACATAGATAAGAGTGGATTTTCTTCAGGGGGTGTGGATATATTCGATTTGGGTCGGTCGATGGCGGGCAACGAATTCGGTGGGAAAAAAGTCGTGATTAGTTTTTTCTTTGACGATTCCAAGTCTCGGCCATCGTGATTCGAACGTAACGCGAGGGGAGGGGAAGGAGTCTCCGTGGTGGAGAAGAGTGTGTGCGTCATCGGCCCTTCGCTTACGTCACGAATCCGTCAAATCGACCCGACCTTTGAACTTTGCCCCATAAACAGGAGAGGAGGGGTGAAACGTGTTCCATTGCAACACGATGTAAATCGATCCTTTCGATCTCTTCTTATCTTATCCCCGATCGAATCGATCTTTGCCAAAAGGATCTTAAAATTTTTATCCAAATATCGATTGATGATGCTTATCCCCTCTCAAAAAAAAAAAAAAAAAAAAAAAAAGAAAGGGCAATATCTTTAATGAATTTCAAAGTAATGGCTCGATTTTATTCGAACGCTTTGTAAAAAAGAAAAACCTTTCTCGAGAAATTACTTCTCCCTTCTCCGGAGAGGAGGAGAGTCATTTTTCACATTAATTCGCGTTGGCGGGTCAACCCCATCGAAAGGAGCAGGGGACACGGAGGGCTCGTTCAAGATTTTATTGCTCCCAGGTGGGATCCCCGATAAATCCTCCCGCTGACGCAAAATTTACCTAGCGTGCCGGCGTCCGGGCTGGTAATAATCGCTCTGGAAAACTCTCTCGAAATTGATCTTCTTGAAACTTGCGCGTATAGAGGGGAGGGGAAAATAGTTCTCGATGCCGCGCGGATTCCTCGCGAGTATGGAAAAATTCTCGCGATTTGGGGAGGGGGTGAAACTTGGCGAAGAATCCGCGAGATGAATTCGGTGGGGAGAGAAGGAAGTGAAGGATGGATGGATGGATGGATGGATGGACGGGTGAAGGCGACAAAAAGTAGGAGGAAACGAGGGTAGACGAGGGAGGAGAAGGGATACAACGACGTTCTGAAAGTTTGGGTACACGTGTACGCAGAGGGGAAGACACGAACGCAATACTTTCGCCTACATCCGGTGTGGCAAGAGATGCATTGTGGAATAACTTTTCGAAAACGAGATTTCTTCCGCGTGGAAAATTAAAATGGAAAACTGTCCTCCATGTTCCGTGCCATGTCTCGCGTGCAAGACGATTTTTCTATATTTTCTAAATCTCCGAGATCTGGGAGGACAAGAAAAACTTGGTGCATTGAATTTATATTTCAATGGATTAATATTATTGCGCGCGCATTGAATTTATTTTAAAAATTATCTTCACTCCGAGTTAATTTAAAGTTACGAATTTAAAATACGTGCAAAGTTTATTTAAAAGATTAATTCGACGAGACAAGTGCGCAAAATAATCGCTGGATTCGTAGAATTCATTTTCAGAAAAAGTTTCTCCACCGATAAAAAAGATTCTCGATCATCGTGTTGCCAAAATGAATATATCCCCGTACATACATTCATTTGAGAAATCGATCGATGAAACTTTCGAAACCGAAATCATCAAAAGGATCGGTGTCTTTCGTTATCAGATCCTTCGCCCCCTTTTTGGGCAAAGGGGCCCAAAACGATCGATAGAAGAGGAGAAGGACAACAAAGCCGTCTCCTCTTCTTCCTTCTCTCTCTCTCTCCATCCAATTCCTTCCTCGATCTTCCTCCCAACTGTTCCCGTTGGAGCACCAACTCCTCGTGAAGCTCCGAGAGTCCAAGGCTGTAGAGATTCTCTCGTATCTCTCTTATCGAGACCGAGGATCGATATATACAATTCCAGTGTTTCTCTCTTATCTGCCAACACACAGGCGCCTCTTGCTCTTGGTGGTCGAGCGTTCTCGGTCTCTCGACGAGGGAAGAAGACAGAGACACAACAGAGAGAGAGAGAGAGAGAAAGAGAAAATGGTGGAAGGCGACGGAAAAGGCGCTCGTGACCTTCGCACACGTGTCACCGAACGTGATCGACGAGTTTCATTAGCCGGCGACAAACAGGGTTTTTAACGGCGAGCCGTTAGTTTTTAACCCTTTAAGCCCTTGTGACCTGATTCTACTCGAACCGCAAGATAGAAGAAACCGTTCCTTACCCCTCCCCCTCCCCCTTGTACAAAATATATATCTCCATTCCCTTCATTTGTCATCGTATCGGGTTGCCCGAACGATTGATGGGGCGGCCGATATCGAATTGAATTTCTCGAATTTAATGCGTTTGGACGGGGATATCTCTCACTTCCTCCCTTCGATTCCTCCAACTCACTTTCCTCGATTTTCTTCGAGAGGATACGAAGAGAGAATGGACGATCGAGAGGAAGGAGAGGGAAGATGGGGAGAAGGAACTGGAAACTGGAGAGAGTGGAAAGTGTAGCGCGAACGCTAATGAGAATGAAGGAGGAGAAGAAGAAGAAGAAGAAGAAGAAGAAGAAGAAGTTCTGGTTGATAGCTGGTGCACAGCTGTTCCCATGGAGACACTTGGAGACACTCGTATTTCAATCTTTCCCTCCCCCCCTCCTCCTCCGGCTATCCTCGCAAATCCAATTTGTCCACGCCGTTATTCCTTCATATTACACCCAGCCTTCCTCCTCTTCTCCCTCCCTCTCACGTTCAAGGGAATGATCGAAACCGTGGATACGATAAACACGGCGACGAGTGAAAATAAGATAACAAGAAGGGTTTCTCTCCGTCTGGAACGATATAAATCCTCCCCCTCCGGTGGAAGAGGATCTCTCCTCGAGGATCATCGAGACGCTTAATCAATTCAATTGGCTGCCGGTCATCGGTGGAAAGATCGAGACGATTCTGGTCGATTTTTTAATTATATCTTCCAGAGACGGTTGTTCCCCCTTTTGTCGAAAGAAACAACTTTTTCTTTTCCCTTTTCTTCCTCTTTTGTTTCTTTCCTATATAGATTCCTCGTCTTGTCTTCAACTGTATAAATTATACAATTTGAATGTGAAAATTTTGGAAAGTCGTTGCTGGAGAGTTGTCTTTTTTTTTTTCCTAATAATTTTGAAAATTGTATTATCCCCATCAAACGTGTTTGTAAGCCGTAAGATTGGACGAATTTGGTTTTGCTTTGATCCGTAGTTCCCTCCGCTCGAGACGAGTACAAGAGCCGATAATTACATCCTGGCCAGCTAACGAAGTAACCGCCGATCTTTTGTCGTGGGGTTGCGCTACGTGACCGATTAATTTCATTAACCATCCTTCCAGCCCACCTCTTCAATGCCTCGCTAATTGTCAAGTTCGCAAATAACGCGGTGCTGGGCTGGGGTCGAGCGTCGAGTATCATCCGCGAATGTAAATAGGCGGCTTTAAGCCTCGAATTCGGTTTGGTTGCGCATCCCGCGTCGCCTGTAATTAATTTCATTCAATCCTCTGCGCAACTTCGATCCTCTAAGACGCTAACAAGGAGCCAGGTACTATTTAACCAGATTATCGAACAGCTTTCAATTAAATTCTGTGCTTCGCCATTGTAATATCTTTTTTCTTTTTTTTTTCGTAATTTGAAAACTTCACAAATTATTCCACATCTCCTCAGGATCACCGTTAAATCCCCCCCCTCGAGATGATGCGAATACTTGTTACTTTTGAAACATTCGATCGAATGAAAAGGGAAGAAAAATCAAAAAATCACAAAGGGTGTTTGAACAAAGGATAACTGGAGATAATGATAATCCATAATTCTCGTGTACAGATCTGTCTGTGAGGTCAGGTATGGAAATGGCGTCCATTCCGTGTTGGCGCAGCTCTGTCAACTTCCTCAAGGCGAAATAACGATTGAGCAACGAGGCTGCAGAGACGATCATTATCCTTTGCGGAGGCACGTTAACGACGCGTTATATTCGAGTGTCTCGCCCGCAGAGACGATGATGAAACAACGTTATCGAGAGCATACCTTCGATACAACCCGATGGGTGATTGTTCCACGATCGAGCGTTCCGTTGTGACTAATTAGTTTCATTAAGTCGGCGGAGCAACAATCGAGCGGATTGTCACCTGACAAGATCACAGCACTGCGCGTGAGATGATCGATGCTTGCCGCTACACGCCTCGGCTGCGGTTGACGAACGCTACTGATACGACGTGCATCGTGGAATCGTGAACAGGCTCGAGCATTTTTGGCCCCAATGAAAATTTTTCTATCGTTGCATGTTCGTAGAAAATTCTATACGATTTATAATCATAATTTCTAATTCATAATTTCTCGCATAAGTATTCGCAATTTAATGATCATCCTTGTTCACCCGTTTGAACGATTATGTTACTTGTAAAATTAAGATCGTTTCAATTATAGTTTAGAGAATATGTATATTGTGAAACGTATATTTGTATGGATCGATATCATTGCAGATAATTTAATTTAATAGGATTAATAGTGATAATAGTTCAGTAAATGTCTCTCGTTTATTTTAATTAATTTTGCCGGATAAATTTATTATTACATCGTTGGGCAAATGTTAAAATAAATATGAGAAAAAATCGAGACATCAGTTGCATAAAAATCAACAAAATTCGATCGAATTTCGATCGGTAATTCGACTTTTACCACGTAATAATTCGTGATGTTTCGTGAATAGACAGGATTAGCCGGGAGTATAAAGTTGTTCTTTCGATTATCGGGCCAAGTTTCATTAAGAATCAACGATGTAGCTTCGATCGGCAGACATTAATAGTTGGACTCTCGATAACGTTCGGATATCTAATAAATTGCGACGTTCGATGAAGTTTCCGTGAAGTTTCCAAGGAGGGTTCGAGGTAGTTTAATAAAGTGTTGGATCGTTCTAATTCCAATTTCTGCTCGAACTTTAACTTAAAGGGGGTGAGTTATCACTCGTCATATTTTATCGACGAAAATCTTTGTCAAGAGTGAGGGAAAATTTGAAGTGAAATTGAATTACATCTCAAATATGACGGTCTAATTATATTATAAAGTAAACGACAACCGTTGCGCCAATTCAATAAAGATTTCAATCTCTTACCAAACTTTTTCTCAAATTTTGCGACACTTATTGCGAATTATCACGAGCAAAAAATTGAAAACGCATATTTCATTCGAGAATCTTCCAACTTCCCCTGAAAAATTATCAACTATCCAATATTTTTCACAAAATACGTCAAAATACTTTTCACAAAGAAGAAAATCGGTCGAAATTAAACCATGGCTGGCCAATATGTCCACGCTGCATTTATATATATATTTTTTTTTCAACGATCCACCATTATTATAAACGAATCGATAAGTATCGATGGACCGATTAAATATTTGTGCCGGTTGCGCTACTATTAAATAAAGTTCATTAATTTCGATGGCCACCAGCCCGTGAAATTCCTTCGTCGCGTCAACGGCCGCAAAACGAGAGAGAGAGAGAGAGAGAGAGAGAGAAAGAAAGAGAATCGATGTCCAACCAATTTTTCCTTTTTTCTCTCCCTGAAACGAATGATATTCTCGAAATGGAACGAAACCATGGTCGTCGATTTCCTATCGGCGTGAATCAACCCGAAGAAACGATGCAATTCAACCGATTCTCGATCGGATACTCGTGAAGAATTCTGGACACGGTGCGCGATTAAGCCACTCGAGAAGTGGGCTTGGATATCTGCAGTCGAGAGAGAGAAAGAGAGAGAGGGGGATGGGGGTGGTTCGAGAGGAAGAGGATCGTTTATTATAGCAGGGGTAGGTTCAAGAAGGCCGGTCTCTTGAAAGAGCGAGAGACATCGAAAAAAACTGGTGCGCGTTGAATGGTACGCCGCGGCCATTGTTCGAAGGGAAACAGTGTCCCACATTATCCAGCTTTATTTTTAGTGGAAGATGAAGAAGGAAGGAGGAAGGAGGCAGGCAGGTTTCACCTGGCAAGAGACGTTCGCCTCTCTCACGAGCACAAAGGGGCTATGCGCCCATTATTTTATGCCTTATCTGGTTTCATGGTTTACGAGCTACCACTCGGGGATTAACTCGATCTATTCTTATTCGTGGGCAGGTCGCAGTCTTTTTAACTTCTTCCTTCGAATAATTGCAAGCGATGAAAATTAAATTATTCGATTCTTCGATCGAAAGAAAGAAAAATTTGATTCGATGAGTTTTCAGGATCTTGTCTCGTTGTTGGACAATTGTTGAACTACTGGTGGATTGGTAAAATTTTTAATCATCGAGTAGGCTTATCTCGAGAGAGATCTTTCTCCAAGATAAATTTTGTCGATTCATTTTTTGTTCGAACACCGCATGGCCGACCAATGACTCACAATTTCACCTTGGTTGCGAAAGAAAAGGGAACGAAAAGCGTTGAGATATACTGAACAAGCGGTGACAAGTGACGGATTTATATCGCCGTATTCTTTTAACCGCGATACACCAACCGCTTCTTTATTCAACCGGCCACTTTTTCAGGCGGGCCGGGTTGGAAAATAAACGCGCGAAATATTCAAATGGTCAATAAACCAGCAACCCTTTCCCACGTGACTCCCGTTTTATCGGGGACGTTAAAGAATTCCGACACCGTTTAAACAGGGACGAGAGATATATCGCGACTATGTTTCATACGGTATCGCTGTCCAACTCTTATGGCGTCCGACTTTTTCTTCGACAAACGAATGAGATCATTCCCTTCACGAGTCACACACCAGCCTATTCTCACTCTCAATAACATTCCGTGTACAAAGATACAAAACGTACGCACACGAGAGAGATCAAACTCGTTGAGAAAAAATTCATTTTCACCCATTGACTCGTGTATTTACAATTAGTTTAAAACAGATCTTTCTTTTAATCGTTAATAATTCATTACTTGTTATTCCAATTGAAGAAAAAGATACTTGTTCTCGTGAAAGGAACCTTTTGACGAGAGGCAAACTCGCTTTGCGAATATATGTATATATATATATATATATACGTAAACTTTGCTATGGAGCACGGCATTTGGTGCACGATAATTTAAGAAACGTTAAAATTTCTTTTCACTCGACGACCACTGACCACGGTAAACTAACCGGCTCACGAACTTTCTTTCATTTTCACTATTATTATTATTATTTCAACACTTGACTTTTTCGCAAACGAGAAAAATTGAATAGACGGAGAGCAGTTTATTGAAATAGCGCAGAAACTGCTCCACTCCGCGATGACATAGAAACGACAACTTCTCAGAGAGGGCCGCACCTTCGTAGCCGCACGTTCAGACGCCGGTCACGTAGGCGGACGTAAATAATTTGGGGAGGGGGAGGAGAGGAGGGAAGCACCGCTTATCCGTTTCGTATCGGGAATCAGCCCTGTGAATAAGAGGCAAGGAGGGGGGGAGAGAGAGAGAGAGGTTTGTCCTAGATAGGAGAAATGCATAAACAGGAATGTCTGGACGACGAGGGACGACGCGAACCAATACGAAATGTATTTCGTGGTGGGTTGTATGACAAACAGCCCGAAGCTTCGAGGCTTTGCTATTGACTGGCCTTGTATTAACGAAAACTGGGCATCGTGTGCAGGGAAAGCGAAAGGGGGGAGGAGGAGGGACAGAGGGAAACGACAGCGACAGGGTGAGCCGAGAGGGTGAAGTCGATAGCGGGCAGAAACATCGATCTGCATCAACTTGCTCGTCCAACCCCTCCTCTCCCATCCCTTTTCACGCAATATTCGTCCCCTTCTCGCACTTCCATCATGGTTAACAAAGGTTAGATTCACTGTCTGATCCTGAATCTATAACCTGACCCAATGTTATTTGATTCATTTTCTTTTCTTTTAACGCAGAGAAAATTTTCGAACGGGATTCCCCTACGAATTTCAGAAAAGATATGTATCTTGGTGTAACGAAAGGGTGGGTGACTTCTCCTCCCCAATAATATCGTGCAATTTGTGATCTTCTCCGATGAATCACTTATTGCAATCTAATCTTTTCTTTTCTTTTTTTTTTTGTTTTAAGAATAAGAAGAAAATCTTCGAATCTAATCTAACCTAACCTGTTCGTATTTTTGAAAAAAGGCACTCGAAATTTTCGCAACGAAACTGGAAAGAGGCTGCACCGTTCTCGATATTTCCAATATGGATGGAACGATGGATCCAATGAATTATGGAAATTTGGCGAAACGAACCGAAAACAACCACTTGCCCCCCGATGCGTTAATTAATCGAGAATCGATGCGTGAAGATCGATAATGATTAACACGGGTCTCGAATCTTTCCGTTCCCCTGCCGACGATTATTTCATTCATTATAATACATCCAATTCAATTTTCAATTCGAACGAATGAATTCTTCGCGATTTCCAGGTTGAATGCTCGCACATCCCCCCCTCTCTCCTCGATAATAATGATAATCCGAACATTACACGGAAAAGTGACGATGAATGGAGTCGAGAGGGAGGATTCTAATAATAGTTTCTTCGCAACTGAAAGATGAACGAAACGGAAATGGAGAGGGATGTTTTTTATACGCAGGTGGCACGGGGGTGTCGATCAGAGGGAAATAAGATGGCGGACGGAGCGAGAGAAATAAATAAGGGGTGACCGTGGCGGAATGATAGCCGGAAGCGGGACGGGGAGGACGCATAGATGCACGGGCCATTTTCTTTTTCTCGATAGAATCTTTCGGATGTACGTGACTTTCGTGCATATTATTCGAAAGAGGGTGCCGGCGGCAACGAGACACTCGAGGATGGTGTCTTTTCAAAAGTTTGAACGACGAGAATGTGTGTATTGAAATGAGAACGAATATACGAAAAAATTTTGTCGATTTTATTTCTGTCTCCGAGTATGTGCATTATTAATTAATTCGATTATATTATTTAGAGAAGATTTAATGTGTTAATTCGTCGCTCGTGTAACGTAAAAGTCGATACGAAAACTTTGAATTTGCAGGATAAAATTCAGCCCAAGTTAAATCACATTGATTATTTGTAGCTGACTGTAAAACAGCATTAAAGAATTTATAAAATTGCTTACATCGTATCAAAGGAACAAAGCTATCTTTTTATCCCTTATAATTTAAATAACATCCAACATTTTCGCTAATAATAAAAACTAATAAAAATCGAATTTTACGCCTTCCTACTATAGATACAATTCGATTCTCCACGTTGGAAAATATTGCAGAATGCATATCGACGAAATGGCAATTGGATGGTAAATAGGGGACGAAGCGTTCGCGATAACTCGGCGCAGGAACAGTGTAGCCGAAGAACGCGACGTACGAGCCACATTGTTAAGTGGAATAACAAAGTTTGCGTATCTGCGCGATGGAAGCAAGTTAACAGGGCGAGGCTTCGATGCTGCCCCCTTTTCCAAGGGGAGCGGGCCCCCCGCCTCAACCATCGGGAGTCAACCATCGCCGATATAAACTCCGCATTAACTCTCATCGGAACACTCAACGCTCGGCCAACAATTTTCAATTCGATCCGTGTTGTATCCAACTTGTATACACACGTACGTTATATATACGTCGATTTTACGATATAACGGGGAGATGCATGCAACGTGGATCATCCGGTGATTATCGAATTTTCAACATTAACCCGGCCTATCTCGAGGCCGAAATTACTTTAACGGAAACAATACGGGTTTCGAACAACGTTAAACCGGGACACGAGCCCTCCCTTTCCCCCCCTAACTTTCTTTCCGTGAAAGTGAAGCCTGGGTTTTTCAGAAATATTTATATTCTAGAAACGAGGAGCTGTTTCGATCGTCGAATTTGTTGTTTTTAAGATTGCGGCATTTATTGAAATAGTTTTAGAACATGGAAGTTTGGGAGAGGAAATTTTAATAATAGTGAGTTACGTTTGACTTAATTCTTTGGTTGGTAGAGAATGGAAATTCGAAGAAGAGAAATGAAAAGAAATATAAATGGATATTTATAATTATATCTCTATTTAATTCCATAAATAAAAAATAAATAAAGCATTTCGAATTTTCAATAATTTTTTTCTCAATTTGATATTTAATTTAATTTAAACCAATCGAAATCCCGTTAATTATGATCAACGATACATCAAAATATATGAATATGAATAACAGTTATTATGTTTATTTATGAATCTGCTTCCGTTTTAAAAACATTTATATCGGGTGTAAAAAGAAAAAAAATCAATATTATCGCGACAATTATTAAAGGTAATGATTTTATTAATGTGATTAGTTAATGAATATCCCCATAATGCAAAATTGTACTTAAAATTAATGAAATCGATACGAATTATTTATTTGATCATTAACAATCTTATTGTAAAAATGCAAAATTCGCAAATTATAATTCTGACTATAAATTCTGTTATCAAAATTGTGATATAAATCTTTTTTCACCTATTTAAAAAAAAAAAAAGAAACAAAGGGGAATTATTTTCTAAAAAACATCGTAATTTTTCACGGTTAAAGTTTAATTTACAAAATTATGAAACGAAATATTAATATTTTTTGTCATCGTTTATCTGACTCTTGTCATCATTATTTATCCGATCATTAAAAAAAAAAAAAAAAAACTCTAACATAAATATCAACAATGCTGCCTTAAAAAATTGTCGCATAAATCTACCTCGTAATTTAAACGCAAAAATGGAAACAAGTGGGAGAATATATTTTTTTTTTTGAAAACACCGCGATTTTTCACAATTGAACAAACTCATTACTCTAAAATCGAACTATAAAATCAGGAAAAAACATGTTGAGATCCCTGACCGAGTCCGTCTCACCAAGAAAATAGCCTTAGACGATCGAAAAAAGAAAAAAAAAAAAACACGAGCACTATTGACACAGTTGGATCGTATTTTTGTTCTATTCTTTACCACAACTTTTTCGATTGGCGTGAAAAAACTTTAATGGGGGAGAGCCGATCGTTAAATTCGCTCGTTGTAGAGTGTGGCTTGCTCGCTCGCTCGCATCGCGTGCACACGCGTCGTCAGCGAAATTACAAGGGTACGGAATAAAATTTGCCGACTAACCGGCTCGTTCGACTCGCCACTCCTGTTTTTGACATTTGTGCAACAACAGCAAGGGGCGAAACAGCAAGCGGCCGTTGCGAGTCACGTCACGGAACATTATCAACATTACAATTAACAAACAACGGAACAACAGAGGAACTGTCTAGGACCAATTTTGGAACCTCGACGAGATAATAAACCTGTCAACTCCATTCGTAAAGGAGATCGGATGGATGATCGTCCCTCGAGCGTAGCGATGGGATCGAGTTCTCTACGTCCCCTACGCAAACTTTAATTCAAATTCAAATCTTATTTTTATTTTCTCTAATTTTCCTTTCCCGCGTGTGAAATTGCTTATACGTGTGAAATAATATATAGAAAATTGATTTTGTAATATCAATTTTTGATACCACCGAATAAAAATATAATGGTTTATTGTAATACTTGTCAAACATTATCGATCTCCAGTAGTAGTTTCGAATATCAGAATGAATATTTGCAATTTAAATGAGCGGAAAATTTCTTAGTAAGACATCCATTAAGTTATAATTCAACTTTACTTAACCTAATTTATTAGAGTTCCTTTAATAGTTTCTCCATTCTTTTGAAAATAATAACAGGGGAATAAAAACGTTTTATCTTCAAGAATAAAGTATCTTTAAACGTTGACGAACGTTTATTAAGAAGAATTTATAAATGCCTGAAGAAATCTGGAAAGATATATAAAATATCTTCTAAATATTAACGACGATTGACAAATACGAGTCAAATTTTCGGATAAATTTCAATTCTTGATGAAAATAAATAAATTTGCACATTTTGTTTAAACTGAAATCTCGAGCAATGCTCGAACCCATCTCTATCGTGATACCCTGTCTCGTTCGTATATTTCAAAGACGTCCCATCGCGATTCGAACGAGGCAATTTCGCCGGATGGATTTCAACGAATGGACATCGAATGTGATAAATACAAGGGAACAGTAACGTTAAGAAGTTCTAACCATTTCTCTTATCGTTCCACCCTCTCCCACTCAACTATCGCTTATCATTTTTATTAGCGTTCTAAACACGCAATCGGCTTATCGACCAATGCCTCGTCGGGGTGCAATGGCACAACTAAACCTCCCTCGATCGATCGCGAACAATTCTTCCTTCTTTCTTTTTTTATCAACTCTTCGCGAATATTTTTAACAATATTATACACATCTTGAAAAATTCCCTTCGAATCTCTTTTATTTTATCGTACTTTCCAAGAGGAATAATGATAGAAAAGAATCACGTGGAAATCACGAAGATAAAACTACAGATAACATTCGTTTGAATATTATTCAATTTCCTACGCCGATATTTATTAATTTATTAATCACTTGAATTGTTTTAAATAATATGCAAAAAAAAACTGCGAATAAAATCTTCGAATAAAAATTTCAAAAGTTCGTTCTCGAATGGATGCATAATTTCAAGAATACTCCCGAGAATAAATAATTAACAAGAGAGAATAAAATGGAAAAATCGAGAGATTTACCTGACCGCCTCGGCGAGTCGAATTTCGATTTCAACCCTCGATAAGGGTACAGCAATAATCCGGCCGACGACATACTCGACGAGCCGGCGTTTCTCTCGTTTCTTTTTCTCTCTTTCTTTCCCTTTCGTTCGAACAATAACTCGGAGCGGTATCGAGTGATTTGTACGAGTAATGCACGCGTGGTTCCCCTGTGTGTGTCGTGTTTCGAGGGAGGGGGTTGGGGACAAGCTACAAACCCCCGATACAGGGGCCTTCTGTTTCCGCGATAGGAATCGGGCTGAAACATGGCTCGCGAATTTTTCCTCGTTCCAACGACCAAGTTTCCCCTTTTATTTATTCGCAGGAATTAAAACGGGAACACGGGTATAAAACGAGAAACTTAAAAATTTTAATTAATGGAAATAATTAGAGGCCGGTTTATGTTGCGTTCCTCGGCGAGGTTGCATGGGTTTAATCTACTCTGGGCCTGGGGTATTTTATTTTCTCCCTTCACGCGGCGAGGAAATGGACCCGGTGATCGATACCGCTAGTGATGGGAGCGAGCAGCGCAAATTGGTTGGATACATTCGAATTGTTTATAAGAATAAGATAAATCGTGGCGAATTGTCATGGATTCGCTTGGATTAATGTGCGATGAGCCGGGGCATAGATATTATTCCATAAATTTAAAAAAAAGAAACCAAGAGAAAGGGAAATATAAGGAGACAAAAATATAAAGCAACGATAAATAAGAAATTTCCTCTAATTTCAATTATTATTCCGGAAGCCTTGATTTATCGAAAAGTCTAATAAATTTTTTTTAATTTCTCCCCTTTTAATCTCTATCTTCTCCTCTTAGAAAGGAAACCACAAAACCGCTAAAATCGTCGTCGAATTTCAACTCGAACGTTCGTACTCGGGAACGGTCTTCCAGAATAATTTCCTATGTGTCCGCAAAAAAAAAAAAGAAAAAAAAAAAAGGAGGGTTGCAAGGATAAGGATTCGAAGAGAGGGTGAGGGGAAAAAAAAAGAGAAAAAAGGGAACGAGTGTCATGCGGTGAGAAAATGCGACGAGACGTTCGCTTCGACGAATCGAAAGTGGTTGCCGCTTCGATCGATTTTTCTGTCCGTTCGCCAATAACGGGGGGGGCCCACTCCATCACGGCCAGGAATCCAGCAAGTGAAATCCACAGCTACCATCCCGCTATCTCCTCCTTTCTTCTTTTTCACTCCAATCTTGGACGAGTGCCGTTTCTTCGCTTCGGTTACACCTTACTCTTCTTGAATATGTTACAATTATTCGTCGTGAATTTTTGCTAAGGTTACGCGTGAAAAATTTTGTGAATCTCATCTCTTCGCGATTTTAATAATTATTTTAATAATCTTCTAGTAATAGGAAGACGGGTAGAGTTGGATATTGTATTTTTATTATTATTTAATTTGGAAAATAAATTTCTATCCAATTTTCTATCCATAAATTATAGGACTCTTTATGTAGCTTGGACAAGATCGATTAATAAAATATCGGTAAAAATATATGTCGTATTATTTAAAATATAGGGAATTATTGTAGCGTGGGAATACATTTTAATACGTACATTCATGAAATTTAATAATGTTTGAAGAGAGGAGGAGAATATTTCAAGAGAGATTAAATTTTATTCACTACTTCCATTCACTTGGTAATTATTCATATTCACGTTCAATTGTTCACCGTAATTACACGTAATTTTGTACATAGATATAATTCTACAAATACGACAAATTTTCATATTTTTTCGAAAAGGAAAACTTCAAAAGCTTAAATAAAAAAAAAAAAAAAAAAAAAAAGAAAAATATCATAATAATCCCCTCTTACCTCTATTCACTCGACCAATTATCCAAATTCACGTATTTACACTCGATTAAAAAATTTTCCAAAACTAAATTTATTCATAGGAACGAAAGATTCGAAGCTTTAAATAGATTCAAAAAAGAAAAAAGAAAACATTCGTTCTCGATTTATCCTTCACTTGTAAAATTAATATCGTCCATAATCCAAACTACATTTATTCAAGAACGAAAGATTCGAAGCTTTAAATAAATAAAGAAGAAGAAGAAAAGGAGAACAAGAAACATTCGTGCTCAATTTATTATTTTTACTTGTAAAATTAATATCGTCCACGAATACGTGGTGCCGTGACGCACACACAGGGACCCATATATAACGATTCGAATTCTGGGTCGACCAATTATCATTTCCATCACTTTGTCGCCTCTCCACTACCCCGGATAATACGATCTCGAAATTCGCCGATTATCGAGAGGGGGGAGGGGGTGGAGGGGGGATCGATTTAATTAGCCACCGGTAAATTTCACCGCCGTCAAAGGATTATCGCGGGTAAAACGATTTGGCTCGAGGCGGATCCCGCGTTTTCCACCGCCCTTTCTCCTTCTTTCCTTCGTGGCCCGTGTTCATTCATTGTGCCCGGCAAATGACGCACGAACATTCGATCCACCCCTCCAAACCGGATTTAAACGTACGGCACTGGGTCGCTGGTTGAATCGCGACCGATTCCTCTCCACCATTCTTGGATAGCTCGAGTTCTTCGATTTTTTCTTTTTTTTTTTTTTATTTATCTTTAAACTTCGACACTTTGCACGAAAATCAAACTTTTGGAGATAATTTTTTTTTCGGACGGGGATTAAATTACGCGTCCCGATGAATTGGACGATGAATTGTTTTTTCCAAAAGTATCCTCGATTATTCGAAATTGAAGAAATTTAAAAGGAGTGGATATATTTTAGCAACAATATTAATTTAATATATTATAGCACAAATAAAAAATGTGTCCACACATAAATATGATCGAATAATTTACATTTAATTATGTAAAAAGGTTTCTAAGAAAAAAATCATGAATCATCGAACAATTGGAGAATCTAAAATTAATATAGTCTTAAGGTAAAAAGAATTTTATCCTGAACAAAAAATCTTTCTCTTGAATCGATATTGAAATTATAACGACATCGACATACTTAAAAAAATTACTCCTCGAAGAAAAACTTGTATAAAAAAAATCGCAAGATTTTCTATCTTAAATTAATATCACGACCTTGATTTTCGTTAAGAAAAAAGAAAGAAAGAAAGAAAGGAAAAAAGAAGAAAATCGAAACGAGAATATTACTCGTTCCACGACACGACGAAATTAAAAAAATTGAATTCGAGAAATGGGGCGTATATACATATATATATATATCTCTCGTTTAATGGTCCAGAATGAAGGGAATCCTATCGAGCCTCTCTAAATAGTGGACGGTTATGAATTATTCGACATTCCCCGGAAACCACTACCCTTTTTCCCCATCCTCCTTGCGAGCGCAACCCTATCGCGCTCCTCGTAAACCGGACGTATATAAACCGAGGCAACGAGGCGTGGCATTCGAAAAGAGAATTCCAAATTATCTTCACGTGTGTGTTACACGGCGAGCGCACAGTTTATATACCGAAATTCTTGATTTGATCAACCCTATATTCTCGAAACGACGTTCGACGATCTCAGATTCGCCCTCGCGCGCCCCTTTCCCCCTTGATCCCGCTAATTTAAATTGAAAAAGGGAGAAGGGAATAGAAAAAAGAGGAGGAAAAAAAAGGAAGAGAGGATTTTGCGAAAAGTAAAATGGAAAACTGCTGGCGCAGAGTCGATGGTAGCAATAAAGTTGGAAACGAAAGTTGGCCGCGGAAAAGCTTCACCAATTACCGCCACGATCAATTTCTGGACCTGCACGGATAGGCGATGTTTCCTCAAGCATGGCCAAGAGTTCCCTGAAATTCTTGGATATCAAGAATATATCGATAAACTCGAGGCCGAGATTTGGAATTGAAGGTGAATTTTACGGATCATTTGTCGTTTCCAATTCTCTTCACCGATTCTCCAGTCACAGGGTAGTTTTCTTCTTCTTTTTTTTTTTTACCATTAAAAATGTCGCCATCATATATATCACATATCCTCATTTTTGTTTTTTTTGTTTATAATTGCATAATTTTTCTCGACACCGAACCTTTCTTCCCTGTGCGAAAGCAAACTACAGATTTAAAATTTCCAAGAATGATCATCTCAAAGAATTCATCCAAAGATGATAAAAATACTTGCAAAAAATATATATTTATAATACGCATCTCGTTATTACATAATCATCCTTGGATATTAACGAAACAGAAGAATACATGATATAGGAAAACCGTATTCTGAGTACACGTCTGCTGACACTGCACACACACACCAATTATCCTGTAGCCTGTATTCGTGGCGATAAAACGTTACAACCGATCCCCCCGTTCGCATCTTTCGACGCGTTAAAACGCTGGAACGGTGGCAAAGTTAAATCCACGCCGCTGCCGAGACTGCAATTCCGGCTCTCTGGAGCCGCAAAGCACCTAGGATCTGGAAGTGGTGTATCGCTGCCGGCTGTTAACCGTTGGAAACCGCCGTCGGGAAAGTGTGACCCTCGTAAACAGCCGGTTGTTCCGGTCGGAAATGGGCCGGGACGCGGCCAAGTTCACAGCCGGACATTAATATCCCATTTCGAGTTTACGAGTTTGGACGAACGAGTTGCGGTTCGCTCCAGACGAAACTAGCTGTTTAACGTGTTATCCTGTAAGCATCCGTGAAGAAGGATATCGATGATGTCAGATTATTCGGAATAAAGAAAAAATGACGGTTCTCCATTGCGTTATCGTTAAAAATTGAGGCTGTAATATATCTTGGATATCAAGAGAAAATTTATCTTCGATCAAGGCATTGAGTACGATAAATTTGTGAAATATTTAATATTGTCGAATGAGTATTATAAATGTTCAAGTTCCACGTTGAATTAATAATAAAAAGATACGTACAGATCTATGGATACTTCAGTCCATCATCCAAAATCCAAAATCTTCTCAAAAATTCTGAATTTCTCTCGAAATGTTTGCAGCATGCTCGATTCAAGAATATATCACGGGTATCCGAGGGGATATTTTTAAGAGAAAGGAGAAATGTTTGCATTTATAAGAGAAACGTAACGTGTCGCGATCATTGGTGGAATGCGAGCGACGATTGCGGTTCGACAATGAACGCGTTTCGACTAACGGCCGCGCCGACGGTCATTCGCCTGGGTCCAAGGCGCGAATCATCGACAGCAATTTTAACGATAACCCGGTGAGAGCGGCGATGGCGGCAATAACAGTAACGCCGTGACACACACTGGTATCTGGTGGCTAAGCTAACAGCTGGCCACCGATGCAAACTTCTCCGCTAGAGACTGTGCTCTGCTCTGCTTCCCCAGTCCGATGATGGCTCGTTTCAGGAATGTCAGATATTAAAATACCGCACACTCTCGCGTACCGGTATCGCGTCCTTCGCCCGCCACCCCCGTTCCTCGAGCTAAAAGCCATCCCTTCGCTCCCCTCTCTTATCGTCTTACACTCCGACTATCCTCGTTTCATTTTCAACATCTTTTCGTTGGAAATATTCTTTCGGGATCACCGTGAAAATCGTATCTTTTTCTGTTTTATTAAATTCCGTTTCTTTTTTTTTTTTTTTTTTGCGAAAATTTGAGACGGGGGGAATTTTTAATGATAAAAAAAGAAGTTTTGGATTTCAATTAATTAATTATTCGACGTATTTCATTAATTAATTTTCTTCGAAATAAATTAAATATTATCACTTGTTCTCTTTTCTTATCGGTTTCTTTTATATATCTTTTGCACCTTCTGTCTTTTTATCTCTTCGTTTCGTGGAATATTTTGCGGCTGTAGTCAAATTGAAAATCAAATTTTTCTATGCAAGGAATTATCGAAGCTGTATATAATATTTTCCAAAATTTAATTGGGAACAAATCAAGAACCAATTTATTACGCGTTCTCGAATTTTATCCCGAATCGGTTTCTGCAAATTAACGAGATTCATTTACACATCCTGCAACTACTCGTTCCTACGATTTCGACAAATGGCGGCCAACTAGGCCTCTTAACCCAACCATTCATCCCTCTCCCGTTCTCTACTCTACTTATTACCATCGTTGAGGATCGAAATTCGAGCGATTCCAAGTGTCCAATCGAATAAGAAGAGCATGTCGATGAATCTTCGAGCCCCCCTCTCCTTCCCTCTTCGCCCGCCTTTCCCTCGACTTATCGTAAGAAATACTCGTTCTTTCGCGAAGTACGCCGAATCGAGATGTAAAACAATACGTTTCACTATCTTCTCGTTCGTTGAAACTTCGATCTTTTTCTTTTGTGAAAAGAAGCAAAAGGGAGAAAGAGAAAGAGAGAAAAAGAAAAGGGAGCAGAGAGTGAGAAGAAAGATGGAAAAATTGATGAAAAAGAGGAAGAAAGAAAGAGAGAGAGAGAGAGAGGGAGTATCTACGCAGGTAGAAGAGAAATAATCAATCTTCGAATCTTCAGTTTTATTTCAATTCCACGGGGTATCGTTGTTGAAATATTTGCTAGCTTCCTTTCTTCCACTCTGCCGATTTTTTTTCCCCATACGTAAATTCCGGATGGAAAATTGTCGACGGTCGTCGTTCTTGCGACGATTAAAGCAATTAAATCGACGGGTTTATTGTTGAATAACGCCGATAACGCTTAAGAAGCCACTCTCCGCGATTCCACGCGTCCCATTTCACTTTTCCATCGACTTGTTCATCAGGGATTACTATTTTTTTTTCTCTTCCTTTTTTCTTTTTTTTTTTTTTCCCCGTTCGAATCGAACACAGAAGAACTCCCTCTCGATATTTCCGGCAGGGATCCACCGCGGCGAAATGGAAATTGTTTACCATGCTCCGGTAAATGGCGGATGCGGTCGGCTTTAAAACTCGATCCGCGGCACGATTTTTTAAATCTCCGACCCCCATTTTTCGATCTTTTTCACTTTGGAAGTCGAGGCGCAATTTTCGTTGAGCGAATAAATTGAAAAAATGATTTAAATTTAAAAAAGAGGCTCGAATTCTTCGAGTATCGTGTCCTATGGCTCAAAGAAACACTTTTTAACTTTTCGAATATTATAATCTTGCATTCGTACTTTGCATGGAGAATTAGAATAGATTCACATCCAAACAGCTTATTAACAAGTAAACCGATTTTTGTATCGGTTTTAATTTATACAATCTTCAAGTTTTTTTACTTCAAGTGATCGGTCACAATTCCTTGAATCCCTAGGTGAAAAAAATTCCCCATCCTTATCCTCCACTAGAGAGAAATCTGCTTCCCTCGGCTAGAAGCAGGGCTAACCGATCTTTCACCCTCTTTCTGACCCGACGTAAGTCAAACATCCCCGTAAAAAAAAAGAAGAAGAAGAAAGAAACGATAGTCAAAACTAACCCCAAAAGGTCCCCCTTCTGTTTCCAGAACGTATCCAGAACAATTCGAGCGGAAGTGGAGGAGGATTCTCTCACCCTCGAGAAGAAATATATACCTTCGTTCATTTATACAAATTGTCGAGCTCATAAAATCGATGCGATCGATCGATGAAATCAATCTTTCGTCCTCCCACGAAAGAACGAATGAACGAATCCTCGAGGAGGGAAAGCACACGTGGAGAATTCTTGTCATTGAACTGTTTCCTAATTCGTCAAAGGCTTCGTCCGAAAAGAAAAAAAGGAAGGAAGCCGAGCAATGTTTAATTCACGGGTGTGGAAAGGGGATTCGAGATCGAGTGGAAAAGGAGGGAAAGGAGGATGAAACAGGGGATGAAACGGTCTAACATCGGTCGAATTGCGTGTACGCATTCCAATCTAACACAAACGTTTGATCCACCGTTCGAATTCCAATCAGCCACCCCCCCTAAATCCAACCCCTATTCTAACTGACACGCATCGCCTCCGCAACGAACCTATCTCGAGAAGATTAGTTCGGTTCTCGAGGACATGTTCCCTCGAATAAACACTTCGTGAACGAGATATCTCTGGATTCGGTTGCAGGAGCGGGCCGAGGAGGAAATTTGATCTCGTACAGATATCTTCGAAGTTTAATCTTGTTGTCGAATTTCTGTAACGAGGATAATTCCGAAATATTTATTATTATTATAAATGGAATTGGATTTGGTTTTCATTTGGATCGAATATTTTACGATTTCTTGAATGTTCAAATTTTTTTTCTACGGCTCAATGCATTTGTGCGAGGAATAAACGTTATTGTGTAATTGTGTTGAAAATATATTTACAATATTCGTAAAAGTAAAATAGTTATGGTTGTTGTATAAAAAGCCACAAGAAGTATTTTTCGTTTTAATGCGTACTTTCATGCGTTATAAAATTTTAACGCTACACCGTTAGCTTCTCTCTTCTGCTCTACTATATTATAGAGCAAACAACGTACAATAACCATCCAAAAGAAGTAACCGTATACATTTCACGATCAATGAAACGCGAGAGATAATTTGACGGGAAAAATCTCTAATTGCGATCCGTTAAAACGATCCTCGGTAGATCGCCATTTTCGCCAACCCCCCTAAATAAACGTCTGGTTCACCATGCCTCGCGAGAATGCAAGGCGCAGCTGTTTGGAGATTCATGAATGGCGAGTGAGCGACATCTGCGTACAAAGGCACGTACAAGTCGAGTTTATTCGGCGAGGCGCGTGTCCCGAGATTGTGAAACTTTTTTATTATCTCGTCGCACGTGGGCGCAAAGAGAACCGGTGAATTTATGGCAAAGGGAAAAATAACACGGTTGCACACGCGTTGCTCCCCCCTTTTTCTTTTCTTTTTTTCTTTTTTTTTTTTCCACTCTCGCGTTTCACGTTGCGCGTTAATTACACCTGCTCATCCCGCTGTTTCCCCTTTCTCCAAGTTTAAAAGTTTAACTGGAGAACAAAGAAGAAATGGCTCGATGATTTCTTTCTAATTTTTTGATTCTCTTAATCTAAGTCTAAGACAATTCTCTCTCGATCGACGTACTCGAAGCTCGAGGGTGGAGTTAGATTCGTAATTTATATAACAATTCCTTTGATCGAACAAATTCATCGAGATAATTTAAATAAATTTTCTCGAATAATTTATTTGAATTCTTTGGAGATTGCTTCGAACTGTTTTTTAAAGGATTCGCAATTTTATGCATTTATACTTTTTGTACTTTTTATCGTATTGCTCAGACTATATGTATTGAGTAAATTTTTTGTCGAATAATAACCAGATTAAATACACCATAATACTTTACCTTCGAGATATTTTATATCACGTATCTTCTGCGTATATTTTTATATTATTTTAATTTTCTATAAATGCACGAAGCGTTTCGCAGTGTCCATTCACTTTCTCTCATCGTATCTTTTATGCAATTATTCTCGCTTTTTTTAGCAAAGAAAAAAAAGAAAAGACCGAAGTATAATATTACCGTTCCTTCGATTTAACCATTTAAAACCGTTTAAAATCATTCGTTGAAAAATCTTCGTCGGAAGAATTAATTAAATCAATTATCGAAATCAACGATCATCCTACCTCATCAACATATTCGAAAAAAAAAAAAGTAACTCCGTTCCCTCGGCCGCAAGTTACTCAACTCCTCGTGTCTTACCATAAAATTATTCGAGCGACGATTTTAAAGAGCACATTGCCGTAATTGGATCACCGGTAATTAGATCTTTTTCTTTTCTTTTCTCTCTCTCTCTCTCTCTTTCTCTCCCCTCTTCTTTCCTCTCCTCAAATATTACAGCACATTTTTCACGTTCGCATTAAAGAATAATAAGCTTCGAATTGAACGATCCCGTTGGCCGAGAGCCATTTTGGATAGCGGATAGCTCCCTTCCCTCCTCTCCTCCGTCCACGAGAATCGTTGTCCCGAAACGTAATGTAAAATTAAGTTTCCAAAAAAAAACGCGATGATTTTTCTAAGTTAAGACGGTTCCGGAATTTTTTATTATGCGTTTGGAAACTTTTCGCCCCCGCGGAAGGAGGGGGCCCGCACGCGGACACTTTTCAATGCACAACGGTGCATTAATAATTAATAAACCGAGTAAGAGAGGGGGAGAGGGAAAGCCAATTTCCACGGGTGACGTCTATTTAATTAAGTTCCCCTATCGACGATGTAGATCAACGGTAGACGGCGGGCCGCGTCTATTAAACCGTGTCTATTAATCAAATTTCTACCGCACCACGCGCGTATTCCCTGATCGTTGCTTGTTCGTGTTCACTTGGATAAGTCTCGATTTGGATAAGTTCTCGATCGAGAGGAGAAATTTTGACGAAGATGCGCGGGAAAAAAAATACAATAATTGGGAGAGCGAAGATGAGCGAGAGATGATTTGGAAATCGTGTTAAATTTTTCAGACAAGTTTCGACGCGCCAGTTTTAAAACTGGTGTAAAATTAAATTTTAACAAACGTTTTAAATTACGATTATTATGTAATAATTCATATTTTTTCTTTCTTTTTTTTTTTATAGATTATAAAAGAGTAGGATAAATTCATTTAAAATTTAAAATCTGCACGCAAAAGTTTCCTGTAACCATGGGAACGAGAAACTTTGATTAAACGAGAGAACATTAATAAACGACAGTGGCTGTTTTGAAATATCGTTGTTTCATTTTCATTTTATTCAAGTTCTGCCTCGCCGCTGTATATTTTTTTTTTTTATCGTGTAACTTTGGTTTCTCATATTTCTATTCTATCTTCCCCTTTAATGTAAATAATAGTAATAAATGTAGTGACGAGATCTCTACGCTTAAATAGGAACAAATAACAACGAAAAATCAAGAGGGCACCGTGGCGTATGAGATAGAGTTTTGGTTTTTTATCCTGAGGATCACAGGTTCGAATCCTCCTTTGTTCGTTCATTTTTTTCTTCCAAATTTCTAATATTAATTATTGAGAAACAACTTTAAAAAAAGGAAAAAAATAAAATCTTTTAAATACTGAATGAAGACAAAATTCATTTCATCTAGTAATAATGGTGTAGAAAAAAATAATTCCCTTTAAATGGTAGACAAAATTTACCTCATAAGTAAAATAACAAAGTAAAAAATTTAAAATACTAGACAAAATTCATCTCATACGTATTTTCAAACGGCACGTCACCTTTCTTTATCCACGCCATTCGCACTCGAAATCGAGGAGAATTGCAATTTTATCGCGGAAGAATAATTCGTTCGCGATCCAACGGTACGATTCGTTTTCCCTGCGCGCAGAATCCCGGTACAGCGGATTCTTTAACCCACTAGACACTTCTATAAATCCACCTCCGCGTCACCGATCTCGGTAATATCCTGGAAAGGTCGTCTGCACCCCTCCAGCTTCTCCACAATCGACTTCTTCCCATGCGTTAACCCGATTTCTAGCACGTCGAACGTTCAGCGCTTTATCTTCGAAATTCCAATGGCCTACAAAGTCGGTGAGCTTCGATCCTGTTTACAAATGGCTACCGCTTTTGGCACTGGAACTATAGTTATCGGCGGCCGCGGTATTTCACAGTGACAGAAAGAAATGTCGAAGGAGAAAGGCTCAGATCAAGTCTCTCATCATCCATCGTTTCGTACATTAGTTTTAAATAACGATTGAATAGAATTTTAAAGTAACGATTATCAGTAGATCAACATTATGCCACACCACTTCCAATTTTTTTTTCCTCTTTTTCTCTTTGGATTCTATTAAGCTTACGCGAGAGAATTCTCTTCGATCAAAATTTGCTATGTGCTTCTCAAGCAGCATCAATTTCTGTACGAAGAAAGAATCGTGGGGATCGTATTTGAAATTTGGAATTTTTAATCTTTCATATACATAAATAAATATTTGATTATAGAATTGCTTGAGAAGCAACCAAGAAAGATACTGGTTCGTTACTACGAAAAGCAACTGTTTCAATGAAAAGCAAATAATTCTTCCTCTCTTCCATGAAGTTAAATATCATCAATTTGTCACAGATCCACGATTAGGAACCCTCCCTCTGTAACCCGCGTCTCTCTTTGGAAGGAAGATGGAAGGAGAAAAAAAGGGGACGGTTGTTGTCCGAATCAGGTTAATAAGCTGAAGGAACTTGCTGAACCTTTTTCACTTATCAAAGTAGATTCTTCACCTCTTTAAAGTTTCACAATTTGCCTCGTCCTCGGCGATCTTTTCTCCTTCCTTTATCGGTTCAAAGAACTTTTTATACCTCCCTTCTTCGCAGGGAGGTATTCAATTTATTCGCGAAACGAAATAATAGAAAAAAGAAAAAAAAAAAAAAAAAAAAAGAAAAGAAAAGGTAAAAAATGAAATGAAATTCGTTAAAGATGGCGAGGTTTGGATAAACGAAAGGCAAAAAAAGGAACGAAGAGGAACGATTTCGTTCGGACGAAAGAGCGGTGAGGAACGATGCCTCGAAGAAGAACACCTGAGAGAAGAACGATGGTCGCACTGGAATTTATGACCTCCACGAGAGCGTGCAATCGGATAGAAACGATAATGGAGTTTCTTCACGAGCGGAGACGAAAAGACGGGGACGTTCGAGCGAGATGAAGCGCGATCGACTACTTGGCGGAAGAGGAGAAAAATTCGATTCCTTGGTTACAAAGCAAGACTGGGCCGATTTGTTCCCGGAATTTCTTCGAATCAGTTTGGATCGAATTCACCAGGCCAATCATCCCTGGACGCGCCGATGAAATTTCTCCCGCCTTTAAGTCGCGCACATTCTTTATTATTTCCTCTTTCGTCGACGATCCATAAAAATATTTACTCGTGTAACTTTTGTTACCTTCGGTAATGGATTACAATGAAATTTGTTAACTCAAAATCCCGTAATTAAATTTGAAATATACTGGACTCGACTGGATTAATTGAAAGCAATTATATACGAGAGAAGTGGCCATCGTTCATATATATGCTGCAAGAAAGTTTGAAATAGTTCTTCTTAATCAACTTAATCATCAAATTTCATTTGATTCTTTCGTGATATTTTCTTTAAAAGAGAAAGAAAGAAGAAATTAACGTATATATATATCTTGTTCATTAAATACAAAAGAAAAAATTTACGATAGAAAAAAATATTTCATTCACTTGCGAAAAATAATAGGAAATCATAAAACGGAATATAAAACTATCGATATTTAATATTCTTACGAAGAATAAATTTATTACAAAATCTAATAAATTATTTTTAATAGATCTTCGAGAAGAAGAGAAGACAAAATCGAGAATGAAACGATTCTTTTTTCTTCTACGCGTATATTTTCGAAAAGTCTAATCACTTTCAATCGCACGAGAATTTTCTATAAATACTTTTTATCCGATCGATTCTTCCTCCAGAACGATCAATGGACGTTAAATATGGACCGAAGAATGGATATTCCTTTTCTTCGAAACTGGGACGACTTGATAAGCGCAATTAATCTCAAGAATGTGACATTAATAGCAGAGGGTCGACGAATTAAAAATTCCTGATTCCTTAACAGGAACCCGGTGCGAAAACCCGTTAATCTTAATTCTCATCCTAAAATTATAACGATTATTACCATGACTCGCTTTCACAATTTTTGTTAAGACAAAAATCTCGTTTCCTAATTTTCAACGTAATCGATAGTACAATTTAAGAGAAACAAATCCTAACAAATGGAATTCTTGAAAAATTTTTTTCAAGAAGAAAGTTAATAAAATATCCGATAAATCGAATATTCTCCGTTTGATACCACAATTTACTACACGCAAAAGAAATAAATCAGGTAATCCGTGGCACAGTAATTGATACGAAAAACACGAAGCTGAAGGAAAGCTCCCGTTTCAGTTCCTGTTTGCACCAAGTCCTATTTCGCCGCAATAATTCGATGTTGCGCCAAGTCTGGGGACCAAGCTGCTCATTCGATTTCCTCGGCCACACTAGCGCCCAACCATTAATCCCAAGCTTTTTCGTTTCGAACCTGGTAATTAAATTTTCCTTTCTCGTGAATCGTGAACTGAAACGCGGAGGCAGAAGCCCCTCCCTCCCTTTCCACCCCGTGACGCAATCCTCTCGCGGTGAAATTAAGGGAGATAAACGAAACGCGTTACACGTAATGATATATTCCGTGTACAAGGAAGTCTCGAGGGAGGCAGAGATCGCGGTTAAATAATGAATAAATCTCCCTCCCTCCCTCCCTCTCTCTCTCTCTCTCTCTATGAAATTATGGATCCTNCTCTCTCTCTCTCTCTCTCTCTCTCTCTCTATGAAATTATGGATCCTTGGAAAAGGAGGTTGGTGAAGGCGGTTTGCCAAGAAACGAACTCTCTCGTCGACGAGAAGTCGTCGTGGAACGAAGGAACGTTGTTGAAAGGAACGTTAAAGACCACCGTTCCCTAGGAGGATGTCGAACAATGATAATGACAGGGACGCGGACTTCTTCTTTGGAGAAGTCGGATTTTCGACGATTTTCTCTCCGCGGCGAGGGACAAAGTTTATTTCGCCTGTCGATAAATCGTTTCGCTTCGTCGGAATTTAATAGGTTGTTATTGCATCGATCTTTCGTTTCGAGCGCGAAAAGGGAATGAAAAGGAGGAAGAAGAAGGAGAAGAAGAAGAAAGAAAAATAGAAAGACGCGGCGCGATAAATCAAACGGAAATCGAGCGCGAAATGGAAGCTATTAAAATACAGGGAATCGGCGTCATTCGTCGCGCCTCCTCGTCATTTCCCCGAGCGAACATTTTTGGAAACGATTGGCTTTCTCGACGATTTACGAATACCAGAAAGGAGGAATTATTCGAGGGAATTATTCCATTTGTTATCCGTAATTTATGGCGCAAATAAGCACGATGAAATGACTTTATTTCACACTTATCAGAAACAAAGAAGAACGAAAAATAGATGGCTTCTAAAAAAATTAAAAACATAATCTTAATTCATAATTCGTAAGAGCAACGACGCGCCAATTTTTCCAAGAGATCGTTCGATATTCGCGAGTCGCGTTGCACGCCACAGAGAATTCTTCTTCGCAAGAATCCGTCTCAAACAAACTCTCCTTTCCTCTCCTTCATTCGTCAAAGGAATGGCGGCCTGGCTCTTCGTAATCAGCCGTATCTCCCCTTTCCCGCACGCTTGTTACGCGGCAACGATCGTTAGCAAACCGATCCCCATTCCCTCAACCCATGCTCCGC
The DNA here is from genome assembly GCF_014066325.1 of Apis laboriosa. Lineage (NCBI taxonomy): Eukaryota > Metazoa > Arthropoda > Insecta > Hymenoptera > Apidae > Apis > Apis laboriosa. The sequence continues at coordinate 4,947,183 of NW_025222592.1, forward strand.
GTAAAATAAATTGCGGTTTGTTTCGAGTTGATTCGGAAGACGCTTCAATAGGTTGGCTGATCAGGTACAGATTGCCTCCACTTGCCGCCGGGATACGGGCGCCAGTAGTAATGGCACGCCACAGGTCAGACGAGTGTTCGTCTATGTTGTATCACTCGTATATATAAACTGAATACATAAATAGCGGTTTCGTGAATAAAATTGATTCCATGATTAACGGATTATCATTTTCATTCGGAAGATGATTTGGATCTTGGAATTCCATTATATATAATTTTTGCTCGTTCAGACTAGATGTAAATACTAAATATGGTCTTTAATTAAGAATCATTTTTATAATTGGACATTAGAATTATATTTTATATCACCATATGTGTTATAAAATAAAAAAAGATATATGTTGATGAGATGTCATTAATCGAATAAATACGAATAAAGTGGAAGAGAAGATGATTTTCAAGCTTTCTTGAATCAAAGAGGGAAACGTTCGTGTTCAAGAAAATTGCAAGCAAGAGACGAGTTCTCTTGCAGAGGGTAAGGATAAAGCGAGGTATTAATTTGCATCATAAATTTTTGACAACGACCGGACGCCAAATATTTATCTTGCATTGTACCAGCAGCAACCGGGCAGAGTAATGGCGTCCAGCAGTTGCGAGCTGATGTTGGAAAGGGGAAGAGAGAGAAAAAGATTGAAAAATATAAACTGGTCGACTGGTCAACATTTCATCGAGGATTAGCTGGCCAACCTACATTCATTCCTGTTATCCCTCTGTCCGACCTATGGAGAGGCCAAGAAATCGGCTCCCCTCTAATCTAGCGTCTGTGACAGCACTCGTCGTCTCGTGATGGGTGAAAAATCGAGGAGCCAGGATCGAGAAGGAAAACCATATTTTTCATTGCGGCGACCCGAAAACTCTGAATGACCGAGCTTATTGGTGCTTATTGTATTCTTGGATTTTTTGGGGGGAAAGAAATGAATCGAACAGGGCAGTAATGTTTTATATTTCAATTCCAAATCCTTTTTTCTCAAATATATATATATATGCGTCACTCAAATTGATTCTACCAATATTCTGAAGAACGAAATATTAATTGTACGTATAAGACGTTCAAAAGTTTCCAGTGAATGGAATTGATCGGTTCAGCTCTTGGATTTTATTAGAAGACATTGGTAGATTGCGAAAAATTTTGAAGAAGAAGGAAATATAATGGAATCGAGTGACAAATATAGAATAGACACGTCTGGGGGTGACGCCCAGAGTCAACTTGCCAATTTCATTTTCTTACGCCATAATTCTAATAGAAGGAGGCGAAAAGATTCGATGCGACTTGAAAGGCCACTTAAAATCAGCGAAAAGTTACAAAATTATAATAAAAATGTTTGATAATCGACGAGTTTAAAAAATTTGAAATCTCGTAGACAAATTTTATTGAAACATACTACAGTCTAATGATATTTCGAAACTATTATTAGATCCAAAAATTTTCCACTATATATAGTGTGGCCAAAAAAAAAAAAAATGAATAAAAGAATCGAATTGAAGAAAAGTTACGTCGATTCTATTCGGAACATCGTGAAAACGTTTATGAAAGAGATTTTTCTTTCGATTAAAAAATCATTCGATTTGCTTTATTTTTACTTTTGAATCTTAAATAGTGTAATTGTCTTCATCATCGAAATCAACAAATTGATAAACAGTGCCAACTTTATTTCGTTGCGAAATCGAGAAAACCAATTTAATCCAATTTCCTTCGTGTTCGAAGTTAAACATCGAAATAAAAGAACGATAAAGGCGGGGAAACGTGAAGAATCGGAGGAAGAAAGAGAGAGACGAGGTCAAGGTCTCGTAGCGTCGAACATTAATCGCGTTACATAGTCCTTGATAATCATTTAATTATTCCGTGTTATTTAATTTCCATAATGCGACAGAACAGAGAGGAGAATAACAATCTCGAAATGATTCGAAGACTTATAGAGATTCAAATTGTACAATTTAAATTGACACAATATATCCATGCCCCCTTTTATCGTTTCAACACCTGAGGAACCCCTTTCCTTTATTTATCTTTTATATGCTCGAATTCTATTATAAGAGAAACGCTGTCGAAACTCTCAAGCCTCGAAAGCTATCCAAAACTTTCAACACTTCCCCAACAGTTTCTTCTCTTCGAATTAATTCGAATATTTCGTATATGTATACGTAGATTCGAAACGGCAATTTTTCAAAGCGTTTCAAAATCCTTACCACCCTCGACGAAATCCATTTAAGATTAATCCATTATCAAACTTTCAAGATTATTTTTTTCTTTTTCTTAGCGGAGACGAAAGGTGAGAAGGAGAATTAACTCGGTAATCATTTGTAAAACGTACTCTCAATTTCTCTCAATTTCTTCCAATTTTCCAACATATTCGCAAAAGAGGGAATCAACGAAAGATAAAATATGGAACCACGAAAAATCTGTCTTACGAGAAACTGCTTTCCCCTTGTATCTACGCGTTGTTACCCTTTCCTCCTCCACCTTCTTATCCCACCAACTCGTGTCGCGAGGGAAGAAAATAAAGCTTCGCCGAAGACAACGCGTTTCGAACGTTTACCTGGTTTCGATCGATCTCGAATGGCTTTTCAGTGTAGCCACTTAGAAAGCGCAACATCTTTGCTCGCGTACTCGCGGCAAAAGTGAGCCAAGTCGAGTCTCCTCGAGTCGGGCCGCTTGAATTTTCATCGAGCGGGTCTCTCGAGAGAATTCCTTGTTACGTGTTATCTCTATAATGGAGGCATGCTCGAATTTCCAAGATTTCAGCCAATTTCTTCGAGAAAAGTTTCTCGATTCTCTTTGGAATGGAAAGATAAAGGAATCACGACGGACCTCGCTCGGTACGCGAGATTTTTAACCGAGAAATTTCTAAAAATATTCTAATTGATTCGGAAAATAGTTTTTCTTCTCCTTTTTTTTGTTTCTTGACCTCGTTCTGGATCAAATTTGGAAAATTTGGAAAACGATTGTAGAATAAAATTAAAATTAGTTCGTTTAAGAATTCAGATTTCTGAAGATAAGAGTGCGAGAAATGCGAGAAGAGAATTTATAATATTAAGAGAATGTAAGTCTTTTGCGTAAGATGTGGAATATTAATTAATTATCTAGGATTAATTATTTAATTCCATTTCAAAAGAAATGTTGCAACACAGAATTTGAATGGGATTTAATCAGATTGTTGCAGATGTAATGGCAGAATTTTTACAACAATATAAGATATTATTGAAAGAAATTTTATTCCTGTCTATATAAAAACAAAATTATTACAATTAAAATTAATAAATTGATTCATTCCTGATATTTATATACGTCAATTTAAATTTTTAACATCAATACTAATTAATATTCGTTTATTCGTTTAACGTAACAATTTTGAAAACGCACAATTAATATGATATACATTATTCATTCATTTATTATTCTTTTACAATAAAACGATAAAATTCAACAAAAATATTGTATTCAATATCATCGTCAAGTTTTAAATCGACGTGCAACAAATATCATTTAACGTAACATTTAATCACACATCAGATAGATTCTGCCCCACACTTCAACAATCCAACACGAACGAACATTTCTATCTATCCTTACGTACACAGAATCATCCCCTTCAGCGGGTTTTCACAAAACATTCCACGGAATATTTCCAACCATTATTCCATTTTCCTTTCAAACCTTGAAAAAAGGAAGGATGCAACTCCACATTCTGCTTAATTGCTCACCGTACCATAGACCTATCTATCAATCTTCGTATCCTCCCCTCTCCGATTGTCACGCGGAGAAGCGCAGTTACCCCTATTTTCGAGTTCCACCCGATGAAACACGGATGAAATATCCCTTTTCACGGGCCCCAGAACAGAATTTACGAACGTTGGCCTTCGAAGGGTATATCCATTCCGTGCCACTCCTCCCTCCCCTCCCTCCTCCCCTCGTTCGTAATGAATTTCCCACACCCACGTCGGCTTTCGACGGCCGTACGAACGAAATTACACAAACCGGAGGGGAGGGTAACACCAGACGAAATATCAAAGGGTTGCTCGTTATTTTCGTATCGATACAACCCCCCGTTGTAATTAATAACCGAACAATCGCGCGTAATTACCGCCGTGGATCGGTGCGTTAACGAGCTGTCAAGGAAGATCAATTTATTCATCTCCCAGACCATCACCCAGAATCACGTATTTGTCAAAATGCGGGAAAATGGGAAAAGAATCGGCGAATATAGAGAGAAACGAAATATTAAATCGTGTAGATCGAATATTTTGGAATCTAAAATATTTCCTCGCGCACGCGTATAAAATCGAACGCAAAGATATATAAATACAATAAACAATCTACATTCCGAATTCGAGGAACACCCACGAATTTCTCCTCCTCCGTTTGTTTATTATGGAATATTCGATGGTGAAAAATAGCGGTTTATTTTCCCCCGGAACATTATTCCTATATATGGAAGGGAAAGGGGTATCAACCCCGGGAACAAAAATAGTGGTCGGATATCAGGAGCGGGAAAACTGCGGCGCGATGAATATTTCAAGCGGGGTGCACCCGCTCGGATCATATCGTTCGTCGAGATACCGTGATCGATGTTGCAAGAAAACCGGCCTGGCCCGCCCACGGCGTGCGCGCACCGGTAATTTCCTCTATTTATATATTTTACCGGGCCGTTCATCCCCTATAAATAGCGGTGGCGGGCGGATAACGTCGACCGAAGTGTGCACACGCGCGTGCAGCACGCCGAGTTCCGCTCACGTATTCACGCGGAAACGTCGGTCAAAGACGGCGAGTCACGCCAACCTGTGGGTCCTCTCGGCTGATAGGCGGTTTGGTAAAACTACCTGCCAACCCGACAGCCCACCAACAGCCCTCGTTACACGGAAGGGGGAGGGGAGGGGGCTTTCCCGAGCCACTTTAACTCCCGGATTGATTAATCGTTGGAATTTCTTATCTCTCTCTTTCTTTTTTATTTTTATGAATATCGTTCTTCGTTGAGAGAGAGAGAGAGAGAGAGATGGAATTTATTCGTTTATCTTTCTGTTCTCGAAAACGATAACTGCGTAAATGCAATGCTGAAAATGTTTGTAACTTTTGAGAAATTACGAGAGAGGGTGGGAAAATTATATATAAAAGAAGTTGGATCTTGTTGCGTCTTAAAGAAACATTCGACGACGATGGTAGATCAAAAGAAATCGATGTTCGAGAAGATTTAAATATCGATTGAGGATGGTTAAAATTAAAGGTTAAAATTAAATCGTCTCGTTGAAGAAATATATACTTGTGTAACTTGCGGAGAGATTTGCTTTGGTTAAGATGAAAGGAAAGATACAAGAGTGGAGTGGATCGTGACGGTATCGAACTCGATTACCGTTCCGCAAGATTGTGTTTGTTTTCGAAGTCCTCCTGGATGGTCCTCGGGAGTTGGGGCTCCAACAGGAGTGGATACGGAGTTGTTCGTGATCGGAGTAGGAAAGTAAGTTGCAACGTTTCGGGGTGGAAGGGCGAAATAATCGTAGCTAAATCGTGATAAGAATGTTTGGACACGATGCGGGAATTATTCGGCGGTGCGATTATGTTAACGATTTAACGCTTCCTTCGATTTCGATTTGCGTTATTGCGATTGCTTGATTGTGTATACCATCATCGCGATATTTGCTTTCTGCGAATCTTGTTAGAGACTAGAATGTCGACGCAACTTTGGAATGAAATTTCTTTTAGATATGACAATAATATTAAAATATGAAAAAAAAAATATATATAAGGAAAGACAAATATATTTAGTAGAGAAATTGTTTTTTTTTTTTTTTTGAAGAAGTATTAATCCTCGATCGATGTGGATTTCTCGCATGATTCGAATTTTTTAATAATAAAAAATTTATATAATTTAATGTTCCTCTAAACGAATATCAAGAAATAAAAAATTTTATATTCGTTTTTGTTTTTCCATATTTGTGAAATGTGTAGGAAAATTTAGTATCATTTTATTGTTTTGAATTGTACAGAATGTAGAATTTTTAGTATCACCATTCATCGAGGATTAAAACGGACGATCGACAAACAAGAATAGAATAGATAAATGATATTAAATCGAATAGCGCAACAGTTTGTCGTTAATTGAAAAAAAAAAAAAAAAAAAAA
>NW_025222592.1:4953369-5025869 GCF_014066325.1 Apis laboriosa
AAAAAAAAAAAAAAAGGAAAAAGGAAAAGTAGAACCACTCGTCCCAGGCGGTTGTTTGAGGGACGCTGCCCTATTGTTTATACCTGGCAGGCTCGTAAACCTTGGCAAGCTTGAGTGCACGCAGCCGGCCAATTCGTGCTTGCAATTAAAGCCCGGAGAATCAGGAACGGATGTTTCAAGAGAAGGAAAGCTTTCGCCTCTTCCACTCGCGAAACACGTGGCGTGGCCTATTGCCAGGGGCTGGCTCCGCCAAGAGAAATTCCAACGAGCCACTTCAACTTTCCTCTCTCGCCCGTGCTTTTTGCACGCAAATGACTTGTGGCCAAACGATCGTCGCTCGTCGCGGGCCTATCTTTATAGAATTCATCTAATTCCCCTTCGAATTCCCTTCCGTCAACCATCGATCGATCGAAATTTCGAGAAGATATAACATTCCAAATTTTTTACACATCACGAAGAAAAAGAATTTACGGAGAAAAAAATTCTAAATTACCAATGTTCCCCCACCTATTCGTTATCGATGCATTAAACATTTTTTTTCAGATCCTGAAACGCAATTTTATTTTTTACTTTCGTGATCCTCGTCCAACAGGGGCAAGTCTTTATCAATAATCCATTCCACCACGTTTCGAAACTGAGCGAGCATAACGCAATAACGTTATCGGCCACAGCCTCGTTTGAAATGTCACAACTCCCTCCTCCCCCATTTTCCAAATTCCGTGTAATTTCGTCATTAACGCGTTGCCGATTAAAGGGCAACAAGTTGCCACGGGTTGTCGTTCGTGCGAAAGCACGAAAAACACCGTTTCGTTGTACCGATTATACAGAGAGAGTTAAGGGGATCGGTTGTCGGCGATTTATCGACGGTTTTAATCGAGTTCCAAAGGGTAACCATCAATTTCAATGCCGTTCGATGTAATTCGGAACGGGAGAATTCGATTCCTCGTAATGCCTCGCTCGTAGGTAATCTATATCCGGATAATTTTCAAACCCTCCCCTCCCCCTCCTCTCTGCTCGAAATGGAAAAGAATAGTATTTTTCGATAATTGGTATTTCTTCAATTCAACACCACCACGTTGTGTTGGTAATCCGCGGAAGGGTGAGGTCGTGGGAGGGGGGGGGACTGGCGAGGGGGAAATTATCGCGAAGTAGTTCACTTCGACGCGGCATAATTCCCCGCGGGATATCACACACGCTGTGGTAATATAACACAGCTATCGTCCGATATAGAAATTGCCAACTAAGAAATAAATTAAATGGCCCTCACCTCACGTGTCATAATATTTAATCGTGTCTTCCAACGATCGGCCTTCCATCGTTTACTCGTTTATTTATTTAATTCGATAATAATCGCATGATCTCTTACATCGATATATATGATTCCCAAAAATTTCTTACTGTATCTCTTTCACCATTATCTTTTAAAATTATCGAAATCCAAAGATTAAATAATACCAATAATATTATTGGTATATTGTCATCGACGCGCAAGCGTTATATATAAAATACCCTTAAAAATATTACCCTCTCTCCAACCAGAATAACTAAAAGGTAATCCATTCGATCATCCATCCCGATAGCCGCCAACAGGCGATTCTAATTCTCGCGAGGGCCGGATCGATTTCAATCCCCTTTCGACCACGGGGGTCGATGTTCCAAGGAGGGTGGCGCGGAAAATGGAATATCATCGCGTGTCTCGATTGACGTTCGAATAGAAAGGGACGTGGGGTGGGAGGGAGGGGGATCACGCGAGCCGCGTGTTTCCTTACGCGTCTCTGCATGCAACACGGTGCATTTGCGATATACATATATATATAAACGCTCCCTGTGGTGCATATGGATGCGCATAATTACGAGAGTGATGTCGGGGAAGGATCGTGTAAGGATCGTGTTTTCGTGCGGGCCAGGGAGGGGTGCGTATACCTTGATACGCGATGTTTAACGAATAGGTGTTCCCGAGGCGCTTGGGGGCCGCCTTGGCCGGACAGGCAGGAAGCGAGGGAGGTTGACATCCGTGAACATACGGCGTAAAACGTGGAATTATTCATGCAACGATTATTTTCTGGCCGTGAATAGAAATTAACGGGGCTATCGTGAATAAGTGAACGCGAAGGGGGAGGGAATCGCCACGTCGATTAAAATAGAAATTTTCATTGGAATTTTTCTTCTTTTTCCTCTTTTCTTCTTTTTTCATTTTTTTTTTTTTTATTTTTATTAATTTCGGTCTCATCGGCGAATCGTTGAGCCTCGTTCAGATTAATATCTGGATACGTTGGATACACTTTTTAATTCAGCGTGAAGATTAAAAGTTTATTATCCTCTTTAAAAATGGATCGAAGGATGAGAGGTTAAATTTTGAACGAAATGGAAAATGGGGATTTCTTTTATCAATGTATCTTTTTATATAGGAATAAGGGGAAAGCATGCAATTTACGATATGAGAAAATTCAATATTTCCTTAGATTCTTTAAAAACACACAACGTTTTAAAAGTTCGATCATCTTTTTACAAGCACGAATATTCTATCGTTATAATTAAAATTCCACAAGTGTTCATGTTCATAATTGTATATTTTCAATTATTCTATTCGTTCTTCCTCATAAATTTGTAATACAAAATATTCGGTATATATTGCAGTAATGAATTGATCGAATTTTTCTCGTTCGAGATGAGCTTTATACCAGATTATTGAATAATAATAAATGTGAAATAATATCGAATAACCGATTAATCGGTTTCGAAATATAATCAATTTCACATCACACCAATTGCATTAACTGCATCATGATCAATGCAATGTAAAATAATAAATATTTCCAATTATTCTATACACCGAAAGATTACTTAACCCGTCAAACAAATTAGATAAACGAACAAATATCAACATATCAACAAAGTCGATCGATCAATTTCCATCTTCTCTTTTCTTTTATCTTCGATCGCCATCCAAATCCATTCGATCGAAATCGAAAAAAAAAAGGGAGAAAGATGCACGAGCGATTCGTTCGAAATCAGCTTCCTTTTCACCAGCTTGGTCTCGTTTGACCCCGTGCTCCATCCCCCTCGGGACTCCCTCTCATAAATGGAACCGACCAAAGTTCCTTCGAAAGGGTAACTTTTAATTTCGAGTTGACGTCCGCCTCCGAGCGGGCATCCACGATTAGAAGAAGAAGAAGAAGACCGGTTTAATAATCCGCGAGTAGTCCGGACGCGAGATTACAACTTTTTAAAACCTGGCCAAACGAAACTTTCACGCGACTCTCAACCCTCTCCCCATCGAGTTCCAACGTTCCAACGTTCTATCCTATCCTGTTCTACCTCTTGACTGACACTTGATCGATTACTCTTCTCCTCGAGTTAGGATTCAAAAAGTTTTTATATATACACGCCGTTAATATATTATCATCGAAAATGGAACAGTTTCTTCACACACGGTTCCTTTCTCTACTCTATGAATAACAATGTTATTACTTCAAATTTTCATCGATATGCTTCTCCTATATATATATATATATATACATATAGTATTCATTTCTGTTGGATAAAAGAGTGTGCCAGGTGGAGATCGGCCGATATTGTAACTCGAAGCGTTTCCCTCCCTGATTTATTGGCGGCCGATATTCGAGCCGGATCGGTGGAAAAACGGCGTGGAAATCGAGTTTCGCGTACGTCGAATTTTACGTTGAATCATTTTATAAGTATTTAGGCCGATGTGGGGTGTATATACACGACCGAGTTCTAGGCCTATTATCGATAAAAGGGGACGAAGGATCGACGACGAATTATTCCTTCCAAATAACGAAAAGTCGAAGGAGGATGGGAGGGTGGATTAACCGATTTTCGTTATAAATAATGGGGCCATTCGGCTCGATATTGCAACGCCGAATGGAAACGGGATATTTCAAAGTGATTTACGGTCTCCATGATTTTTAATGAAAGAGGCGTTATCCGCTTTAATCCTCGCCGACGCGCTATCGTGCTTTCTCTGTTCATAAAAGCGTGGCGAGCTCGTACTTGCAATATGCCTTTTAATACTCATTTTTTTTTAGAATTGTCGTTAAAATTTTTTTTTTTTGCCTATTTCTATTTTCCAATTTATTCCAATTATTTTTCCCCTCTTTTCATTGTTACCGCATATTGTACCCGCGCTTTGTCTAAACTTCTAAAGTTCAATTTATATATATATATATATATTAAAATATAGTTAAAAAGCAGAGAAAACTCTGCCATTGAAATCGATTTTTCGTTTCAAACCGATATCCCGAATGCAAAGACTCAAAATGTCCGTATCGCTTAAGGCAGTGCAGAAGCTTCGCGAAGCTATGAGCACGCGTTGACCCAATGACCCACATCTTTTCCTGGAAATGTGTTCTAGCGCTACGTTCCTCTCTAGGAATCGCATCTGTCATTCGTCTTAAGTTTCTTATATAACGCCAATTAATTAAAATCGTCCCTCTTTCATCGATATCCGAACAAGAATAGAAATGAAAGAGAATATTTTAAAAGTTTCTAAATAATTCGTTTCGCTCGTCTAACAAAAAACGTTGCTACGTTTTCAATCTATATTTGAATATACATATGTATATACATATATTACAAATTAATTTATCTCCAAAATCTCTCGACAATTTCGCCAATTAATCCCCCACGAAGTAGTTATACTACTTTCCCTTTTCACAGTTTTCTGTCAATCTTTTCGAAGAAGAAACGTCGAAATTGTGCGAGAATTACGGTCGAAATTGAAACTGAGATCGAAATACGTAGGGTAGAAACGAGGAGGAGAGGAAGTTGAACAGGATTAAACAGTCATTTTTCATGCAGGATCATCCGGTGAACCCCGGTTCAAAGTCCAAAGGAGGATACTACGTAACGCAATTTGGCGGAGCAACATCAAGGGTCGACATCTTCTCGACTGGACCCTCCTCGAATATTCGTCAAAGGGGGTCGCGAGTGGGGCGACGGATGATTAAGCTTTCCGTGTCCACGGAAAGACGTCGGCAGACTCAAACAGACTTAATCGTCGCGAGTTGAGCTGGGGCCCGGATGGATAATATTCATCAGAAATTCTCAATGCGGCCGGCTCGTTCCATTTTCGACGCTTTCCACTTCGCTTTCCACACCCCCTCCCCCTCCGTCCGCCAAGGGAAACGTCACCTTCGTCACGTACGCTCCGAGAGGACTTCTTTCCTCGTTATGCACAAAGGCGAGGAGGGTTGAACTCGAGAGAGGGAGGTGCTTGCCTCTTCCCCTCGCGCCGTGTTGGTTCCAGTTTGGGAAACCTTCCTCTTCGCCCTCCGCTTTCCATTTATTCCACCATTATCGTTGACGTCCCGCCGCGCCGTTAACGAACCACGGATCGGCTCGCCGAGGGCTATCGTGTCGAGCATGTTTGCACGGTTTCCGGGGCGAGCAAGAGGTCAGAGCACAGGTGCGACTCCCTCCTTGGGAATCCAATAAATTTCGTGCGCGTCTCTACGTGCGGTGAGAAAGGACGAGAACGGATGAGAGACTCTGATGAGATCTTCGGAGGTGGAGAGGGGGTGTTTTTTCTTTTTCGTCAACTTTTGATATTGTTTGTTGACTGGGCAGTGAAAATAATAAATAAGAATGTACGGGGTTGGCTGAATGAATATTTAATTTAATAATTAATGCGTGATTGCGCGTATCTGTTTGCAAAAACATTTGAAGTATAAAGTATCGATGAGAAACAAATAGGTAGAAACTATGAAATAATTGGTGGCAACGTTGAATAATAAAATAAAATTTCAGTGAACTTTAAATTCTATAACAGTTTCGTTTAACGTAACGAGACGATAAACTTTATTTTGAAGAATTTATTTCTAATTTTTTACCGGTTCTTCGAAACGATAGATTCGAAGTGAATTATAAATGGATTCATTTTTATTTGATAGAAATGTTATAATTCTCGATAACAAGACATTTATGGATTTATAGAAATGATGTACGTTACCAGAAAAATTATCTTCAGATAAAATTATCTGTACTTAATGTACAGCCACGAAGTAGTTATACTACTTTCCCCCTTTTCACAGTTTTCTGTCAATCTTTTCGAAGAAGAAACGTCGAAATTGTGCGAGAATTACGGTCGAAATTGAAACTGAGATCGAAATACGTAGGGTAGAAACGAGGAGCACGCACAAACTTGATCCCAATTTTTCTGCGCTGCGATAATTTGAATTGGAAACGCGGGGCCGCGATGTATTTCTTGGCAACGTCGAGAGGGGGGATATTTATAACGTGGATGAAGGCCTCGCCTTTTTTCCCCGTTGCCGTCGACAATGCACGCGAAACCGATGCCGCCCGATTGATTTCGTTTCGTTAATTGAAAACTGACTGATTACGAACGATGATGCACGAAAAGCAAACTTTCGCGTTTATTATTATCGATCCTCGAAACATTTAAAACAAATAAAACGTGCATCCCGTCCCGGTGAATAAATAATTCCATTTAAAATCCATCTTGCGAAAGAATTAACTCGTTAATTCTGAATATAATTTTCGCGTTTCCCATCGGTTTACATCGCCTATCCCTTTTTCTTAATATTCGATTTCATCACGAATAATCACGAATCGTGAAAAGTGATTAAACGAATCTTGTTTTCTTGTAGCTGTATCGAAAGATTAAAAGATTAATTATTCCTCGCGTCGAGAAATTGATTGAAATCGGTGGCAAGTTTAATTAATTTCGATATTTAACGCGATTCCTTCTAATCTTCCTATCATTCAATAATTCAAAAATCATCGATCTTAAATCATTCTACTTCTTTCGAATATTTGATATTCAATTTCGTACGAGAATACTTATATTTCCCCTGCGACGTAATATCAAATTCCCTAAAACGCACAAAGGAATTTACATCGATTAAAATGCCATAATTCAGAAACCTATTTCATAAATATTTCGATACGATCTTCGATAAATGGAATCTTCGAATAGTTAAACGGAACTAAGACAGGTCTCGAAACGAGTTACTTTCACCCTTGGACGCCTCGTGTCCCTTTTGCGGGTCGGGCAACTGGCCAGCGGCTATTAAAAGCGGAAACTGGAAGCGGAACCGGGCCGGAAGCGAGCCGTTTGCCGCCGCTACGAAACCGTCGTCGCTCACTTCCTCGCCGAACCACCACCGCGCCTGCGCCATCCCAAAATTCCGCCCCTCCCTCAACGCCGCGTCTCTCCCTCCTCCTCTCTCTCTCTCTCTCTTTCCTTCTCCTCCGATCGCGCGAAACCCGCCGATGATTGATGAACGCAACAACGAGTGGAACCCTCTCTCCCCACGCCCTGCGGTTTCTATCCGGAGTCTCGAAGTTTCTTAATGGGCCGAGATACGTCTAATAATGGGAGGACGGGAACGAGAACGTTCTTGCTTGATGACCGATCTCTCGCTAATGGCCCAATTTCCAACCTAAGCCAAGATATCTTGTGATAGTTTCCAATTTACGAGGCTATCGTTTCCACGGGGTGGTGATTGGCTGGGCCAGTTGTTGTTGTCGCGAGTTCCACTGGCGAATAGATATAATTGGGGAAAATAATCAAGGATAGAAAAAGTAAACCTGTATTGCAAAATGAGGAGGATGAAAATGTAAACATGGTAGTATTGGTTTGAAACCGGATAGTATCTATCTCTTTCTCTCGATTTTTGTTCTGGAGATACGTTTCTCCAATTTTGGCGAGTTTGGCAAGTCTCAAGGGAGGAGAGGATATTGTAAAACGTGGAGAGTTGAGAGGTCGTAACCACAGCGTCACAGATGCCAGCGAGGGCGGTGGTCCCTCGCTGGGAGAATATGTTTTAGGAGGATTATTCCACGGGACACCGATGCATCCCACCCTTCCTTTACCTTTTTTCTTTCCTTCTTTCGCGAATAAAACGCGATGGGACGGGCGAAACGACGATGGAAATTCGAGTTTGAAATTTACATATTTCGAAGGAAACGGCGAATAGGTTTTTTTTTCACCTCGATTTCGCGTTAGAAGAACGTTAGAGGCGCGCACCATTTTCTTTTCGTAATTGGCAATTCTCCAAAATCGAAAATTAAATTTCTCTTTATGGATATTTCGATTAGAATTTCCAATCACTTGAAGATATAACGGAATATCTCAACGTATCTCAGCGAAAGAGAAATATCGGAATAAAATTTACTTACGCGCTTGCGTTTGACAGCCGCGAATTGATTAAATATTAATTCAAATATGGAGATGATCCTCGAACAAAACTATTGGCAGAAATTGCGCCGATACAATCGTCTCTCAAGACCTAACAATTTAGAAATTTGTTTAACGTTTAACGATAACAACAATGACGATACGTGCTCAATACAAAGTTTCGTACTAAATTTCCTCCACATCTTTTTCCACAAGGCTTTTGCACGAAAAGACACGTAAGAAATATCGCGGTTATTAACCTCACGTGAGAAAAGATTTTGCTCCGTTTGGCTCGAGGGTGAAAAACGAAGAGGGTCGAAGAAGAAGGATAAAGGGAAGAATGGAAATGGATTACGGTGCAATCAGTCGATCGATCGAAGGATGAATTGCACTTTAACGATAATCGGGATGTAAGAAAGGTGAGAAATAGAGAGAGAGAGAGAGAGAGAGAGAAAGGAGTTAGTGATAGGTGAATGGAAAGAGAGGATAGAAGATAAAAAAAGAAGGAGGGAAACGAAAGAATCGATCGAGAACTTAATTCGATCTCTTTCTCGAAGGAACGAAAAGAAACGAGGGAAGGGGGGAGAAAAAAAGAAAACAGGGTGAGAGTTTGCAAGTGTAAAGGAGCAAGCGTACGAAGGCGAAGGAAGAAAAGCCAAAAGTGAAGCTGATTTACGCGCGGTCGAGAAGTCTTCTCTCTCCCTTTTTTTCTTTTTCTTTTTTTCGATGAATTCTTCTCCCCTTCTTCCAACTTCTCGCGCCAAGAGAGAAGCTGTCTTTTAGAGACACCTCGAGGTGTACTTCGCGCGATGGAATTTCCTTTTTTTTTTTTTTTTTTTTTTTNTTTTTTTTTTTTTTTTTTTTCCATAGCTTCGTTTAAACATCGACTTGAATTCCCTTCGTTTATTACGTAGGAGAACATCGCGTGTCGAATATCAACGTAAAACGATATTGTTGGCTCGGGTTGCACACACACACGTTTCTGCTCGTGAAATATTATATATCGGATAATAAAAATTGGTAAAAATATTAGGTTCTTCTTTTTTTTTTACGCTGATTAAAATATTTATAATATATAATAATATTTGAGACGAATTTGTTCGAACGAAAATAAATGATTTGATCGCGCGAACAGCTCATTCAATTATATTATTTTCTCAATACATTCATTTTTCATAAGTAAGAAATCCAGATCCCTGAAAAAATTCAAACTCGAAAACTTTAAACTTAGCTTTAGAAATATTCATCATATCCAATATCCACTCGCTAAAATTCCATCATCATTTCCATATTTATTCTCACGTGACGCGAATGGTATTTCTTGCAATTTCTTTTCTCCGTTTCGTAACGCGCGTGCAAACCTCGAAATCCAATCTCGCTAATTAGTCACGAAAGCGATGTCACTTGATATTTATTAGTACGTAAGAAATTTTCGAATACTCTCAACATTACATTTTTTTCCACCCTTTGTCACCACTTCCACGTAATTAAACTCGGCCAAATAGTGATTGGAGTGACGAATCCCTCTCCTGTTGCGATTTCGAATTCCCGTATATTTTCGCGAAGATAAAAATCATGGGG
Organism: Apis laboriosa; assembly: GCF_014066325.1. Taxonomy (NCBI): domain Eukaryota; kingdom Metazoa; phylum Arthropoda; class Insecta; order Hymenoptera; family Apidae; genus Apis; species Apis laboriosa. The sequence goes on from NW_025222592.1 coordinate 4,963,112, forward strand.
GGAAGGGTTGCGCGGACGGTTAATGGTTGTGGCGAAATAGGTGGAGGCTGACGTGCCACGAAAAACGCAAATGTGGCACGTGTCGCGTGTTCATCGACGTCTGTTCGCGACAATAATTGACGGGCGGCTGCGCTTTCACACGCGACGTGTTTCGAGAATTTCGTGGTAATCGAATCACCGCTCCCTTCATCCCCGTCTAAGGGGATGAAAATTCGAGAATACACACAGGCGACGTTTTTTCCTCCCTCTTTCTCTTTTCGTTTCACGTTAGATATATCTTTGAATTTGAACTACGATTGTATAAATAATAATTGACAAATGAATTGTTAACAAGAAATTGTATGAAATTTTCTCATATCTTATTGTAACACGATACAAAAAGAAATCTTTCTTCAAAATCTATTCTCTTTTCTTTATCGAAATAAAATACAACTAAATATAAATAATTATATATATTAAAATTAAATTTTTTAAATGGAAATTAAACGTAATAAATTTTTATACTATGTATATTGGTAAGATATTAAATAATTATTCATTAGATTAATAAATGAATGAACGTATAAAGAATTATTTTTATAATCATATCACAGTTTATATTATTTCTCTTTGCAAAGAAAAGAGAGTGGAACTTTGGTTTGAAGAAGAGAGAGAATCGAAGGATTTTCCGCGCGATATATTAATTTTCAGATTGATGAATAAAAATCAGGAAAATAACAGATTCAAGGTTTGAATATCTCTGATATTTTCGATTTTGCATGACCTCTCGTCACGAGGCGAGGCAAATCGGGGCGAAACTGGGAAGTGGAGGAGGGTAGCAGATGGCATCCGTGGCGGCATTCTACTTTTTTCCCTCCCCCTCCTCCTTTCTTTAATATTTATCCTATGCAGATGTATGAAAATTTTCCCGCGGAATCATCCCTGCCCGGTGTTTCTTCATTTGCATTCGTTCTTCCGCGACAACAATTGAGCCTGAAGGGCGATAATCAGGCATTGCCACGCATGCGCCACCCTCGCTACGTGTGCGCTCGAATAAATTCATCTTCCCGGGAAATTTATAAAAACCGGGAAATCAATCAGTGATGACTGTCGATGAATATCAATCGATTCGACTGAGGGGGAGGGGGAGAAAAAAGATGGCGCGATAACGAGATTTATCGTTCGACCGAATCATTCGGATTTTTGATTCGATATTTTCTCAATCAATAACTCTGTCCCATTTTCAGTTTTAAAATTCCATCGACATTGATAAAAAAAGAGAAATAAATTGTCGGTATTTGGATAATTGTTGGTAAGGATAGAAGAATACAATGAGATAGAAGAATACTAGAGTAAAGAGTCGATTGTTTTTTATCTAAATAAAACGAAATATAGTCCTGGGTTAACGCACTTAATGCAGCTCGTACGAAAAAGTATTAAACCGTATTTCTAATTCGAAATTATCGAATCAACCAGAAAGATATCGGAAGCTCGTAATAATATTCTTTAAAAGAATTAACCCCTTCTCGTTTGGATAAAACGGATATCCTGTGTGCAAATAAATTCAATTCCGCATAATCGCATAAATTTTCAAAACTTCATATTTCTTTTTTTTTTTTTTTTTTTTTAAAAAGATTTAACACATTAATAATTTGAGCAGTGTTTTCAGATGGATCACCAGCGTGTAATGCGAATACATTTTCTGTTCTGTATTGCGCAATTAGGGTCTTAATGGATCCCATAATAGCTATTCTTTGACGCGGATGTCGACGTGGAAAAAAAAAAAAAATACGAAACGATCCGGCTTGCGAACTTCAAAACTTCAACGGCACATTTTTCTCTATTTAACCCAGGAGAAAATTGCCGTGGTTCTCACACCTACGCTCCACCGACAGCACAAATACTTAATGGAGTGTGAGAACTTTTACCCGTGCACACGCTGCGCCGCCTCTCTAATTTCTGTCGTCATTATAGCCTCGCGCCTTCTTCTTTTTTTTTTTTTTTTTTTTTTTACGCTCTACGAAAAAATCCTGGGGGGAAGAGAGATCTCGGGTCTCAAGTCTCGCGAGAAGAAATGATGAAATCGACACGCACATCGTTATTGTTGAAAATAATTCGGACGCATAAACGTTTTAATTAGATTACTGTATCCGTACGATTGGGAGATTAAAAGTAATTCAAGTAACCAAGTCGAAATTGCAGCAATGTTACTTATTTCTTCGTTCCTCCATCCCAGAGAAATTTACTTTTAATCGAAAAAATTATGACGAAGTTAATTAATCCTGTTTAATTCTGACTGAATTTTTAGGATCTGATGAGGCGTCGGAAATTTTTCCAAATATTTGTACGTAAATTTTTTCGCGTATTCCAATAACTTTTTTTTCTTTTTTTTTTTTTTAATATCTCTCAGTTTTATTACCACGACCTCTTGGGTGTTAAGTTGGTATCGTATCGAAGAGAGAGAGAGAGAGAGATCATCTTCTCGCCATTATAAAGTACAAATCCAATAAATACGTTCGCGCAATCATGACCCACATTTCACTTCGCTTCTGCACGATCGCAGCCCATCAAACTCCGTTTCATTCGTAATAGACAGTCATAAAACTGCGCTGCAGAAATATCGCGCGACACGAGTGACATCTGGTCGAAATAATAACGGTGTGATTAATGCAACGATGGTTTTTAATATCCTTGTCGCTCCAGCGTTTCGTTATCGGCCTATGACGCTATAAACCGATCCCAGCTTTTTGCTCGGGCGCGATGCGGAAGACTGAAAGAGAGAGAGAGAGAAGGGAAAGAGAGCGGGGAAAAAGAGAAAGGAGAGGGAGGGAGGAAGGGAAAGAGAATTATAATTGACGTACGTGGACGGCGATTCGATTTATTCATAAAATAAATCGCCAACCGGAGAGAATGTTGAACGAGGGAAACTGATTACGGGTTAAAAATAACCGCAGAGAACGATCTAACTTTTTTATTATTTTTATTTATTTTTTTTTCCTTCGTCAAATATCAAATCTATTTTTTTCCATCCCTGATTTCTCTTCGATTGCCGATTTTTCCACCGTTTCGCCGCTGGCCTTCGTGATTAAAAAAAAAAAAAAAAAAAAAAAAAAAAAAAAAAAAAAGAAAAAGGAAAAAAGAAACGCCTCCCTTCGAAAACGTTAAATAATACGCGAGTTTGTCGAGGTCTGATGATTTGTTTATCCAATCTTGCGAATTCAGATTCTTGTAATTATATTAAATATTATATCGTCGAAACGAACAGTGTATTATTATGGATTATGGACGGAAATAAATAATGACGATGTGATCGATATACTGGATATCATGTGAAAAATATTGTTCCGAAAATGAATTCGAGACGATTCGTGAGAAAGGATTAACATTATCGATGATTCCTCGTTTTTTTTCCTCGAGGATATCTTGCTGATACAATCCGCAGGCAAAGACAATAAGTTCTGGAAAAGTAATTCTACTATTGGCAGAAAGTTTCTAATAAAAACTCTCAACTTTCCAAAGAAAGAGAAACTTTAGTAATAAGAATCGCAAAGACAGCGAGAAAAAGGGATTCGAGAAATGAAAAGAGTGCAGGGGAAAAAAAGGGTTTTCCAGGATTGGAAAGTAGAACAGCTTGTAACCCAAAAGTACAAAAAAACCTGTCAAAAAAAAAGAAAAAAAAAAGTTACATTAAGGGCAGAGAAGAGAAGTTTCAGCGGTAGAAATCGGTACAAGGTCACTGGAAAAAAAAAATTTACACTGATAAAATCTCACGAATAATGAATTCTAATGATGAATATTAAATAATACAAAAGACATAAAAAAGAAAAAAAACAACTAGTTACAACGATGAAAGAACACGAAAAGAAGCGATAAGAATATAATAGAATCAATAAAAAAAAAAAAAATTATATTAAAGTCGAAAAGAAGAAAAAAAAAAAAATTTCCACAAAAGCGCAAGGTCACGAAAATGCAGAAATTTTAAAAATAGAAATCAACGCAAAGTCGGTGAAAAAAGATTCGTGACAACGAAAAAGAAACATTGCGAATAATGAATTTTAACGATTCGATAAAAATCGAACAATAAATAACAACGAAACAACAAAGTATAGAGAACAAGTATTATCGATGGGAACGTTATAAAATCAATAAAAAAAATATATATATATACTGAGAACAAGGGAAAAAAAAAACTCTTACAAAAGACGCGAAAAATGAAACAGTTTCCAGAAGCAGAAATCAACGCAAAGTCACCGAAGAAAGATTCGCAATAATAAAAAAGAGACGGTGCGAATAATGTATTCAAGCGATAAAGAGGAGCAGACAAAAGACGTAAAGAAAAAGAAAGAAGAAAGAAACTCGCTACAATGAAGGAACAACGTAAGAGAAGAAATAGTGGCACTAAAAAAAAAACGACATAAAAGTCAACACAATAAAAAGAAGTGGAATAACATCAAGATCGACTGAAACACGACCTCCTTTTTTTTTCTCTCCACTCTTAAACCCGTCAATTTTCGACTTGAATTGAATGGTTGATGGTAGCGATGTGATCCAACGCCGGAGGACATCGATTCACCGACATTAATAAACAGCTCGCAGACGAATGAATATATACGAAGAGGGGGGAGGAGGAAGAGCAAGAGGAGGAGGGAGGAGGAGCAGGAGGAGGAGTCAAGAAATTCTCGAGGATGAATCGTTTCGTGTCGTTGGAAGGGGGTGAGAAGAAGTCGCGACACGTTCGAGACACGGAGAACACGGAGGGATGAGCAAAAGGGTTGGTGGATATCCGGGAATTTTTCCGGTCACGATTTAAAAGTTCGAGTGTTCCTTTATTCATGAGGGAATTATTGGCCGCATTACCATTTAACATGGTTAAGGATTTTGGAGGGCAAAATCGTTTCCAAGTGGCGAATCGATTCGCCGAGTGGAATAAAATCTCAACTAATATTTTCAAAGTACGTGGCGATATTATAACATTAGACGAATTTAAAAAAAAATAATTTTTTCTATATTTTTTAATTGAGAGTCATATCATTTTAATCCTTAATTATTTATACACAGAGATTTTAAAGTTAATATAATGTTAATGCATCTTAATAGACACTTAGCAGTGGATTTCAAACGAACGCGCGAGATTTCAATGTCCCGAGTTTTGCGCCGTCGTTACGTTACATCGATGTGCTTTTGCACCACGTTAATATGCAAGAGCATATTAACTAATGAAAATGATAATTACCAGGATATGCGCATACGTACGGTCGAAACTTTGCATACAACGGGAGATAAGAGTTTGCAACAACGAATGGAATAAAAATTCTCGTAATAATTTCATAAAAATTAAAGTTAAAGTCTGTTGCGATCTTTTTACAAATTTTACATATTTCTATTAACATCGTAACACGAATAAACGATTTACATCTAAATGTAAATAGAGTCTACTTAAAATTCTGTTTTATTTTCCATACGCAATGCAAACAATATTATGTATATTTATATTCCAAGCTAAACAGTTAACTCTAATAAACTTGTTAATATATTATATTGATATATTAATTTTTCATTTTTTATTAGACGCTTAATTATAACGATATATATTTATAATTTCATAAAATAGATACGTGAAAAAAAATTGTCTCGCTAGACAGCCCCTTAAACCCCTTTTTCTTTGACTTTCCTTCCCGCCGTCACACACACACACTTATCTCGAGACCACGATCGTTCTCCACCCTCTTTTCTCTCTTCCTTCTCCTTTCAATCAGCCCTTTCAACCATCGTTCCTCACGCGCCACCTTCGATAAACCGTACACACATACACAAACACACACACACACACCGTACCCTTTAAGCAAGCGAACCATGTCCGCTCCGTTCTTCGTATTTCTCCGCGATATTCTCCTCCCCCTCCCCTTTATCTTTGCCACCGGTTTCATTTATTACGCGGACAAGATCGCCGCCACTCTCCTCTTTTTATCGTTCCACTCGACCAGCTTCTTCCAAGACGCTTAATTTCTTTCCACGTTCCATCCTTCCAACGACCGTCCATCATAACGTCGATCCTCATTCACCAAATGATGGACGGAAAAAAAGAAGAAAAAAATAGGAAGAAGCGAGAAGAAACGTTTCTCTAACCAATCTAATGCAATTATTTATATCGATAAAAATTTGCTTAAATAGATCAATCTTATCTTAATCTTAGATCTTATTGTTTCGAGACAAACCTCCATCCAGATACGAAGATGGCGTCCATCATTATTAACCCGGCGAAGTCTGGTGTGTAAATCGAGGCGAAGAGTAAGCGCGAGATTGATTAATTAGAAGGGTCTATCGGTATATTTCTTCGTTTCTTAGGGAATCCGTTCTGTAAATACATCCGTCCCGGCTCGATAATGATCGAGAACGAACAAAGAAAGGGAGGAAAATTAATGAATCAACGTGGAGGGAGGAACAACGTGGGAGGAGGAACAACGTGGGGGGAGTTATTCGTCGGTAACACGGGAAACGCGTTAATAAAAATGGAGGGAGAATTCTTTGGCGGGGAGGAGAGGATAAAGTTTTAAAGACTTTCTGAGAGAGTCATCGGCTGATTTTTCTCCCGAATGAGAGAGAGAGAGAGAGAGAGAGAGAGAGAGAGAGAGAGAGAGAGAGAGAGAGANAGCGCCTCGAGTTTTACGCGCTACGATCTAAGGAATCGGAGGGAGGGGGAGGGGGATGGAAACAGCAACCACGGCGTAGTAATTACACGTCGAGCACTCCCACAGGAGATTTTCAAAGGTATAAAAGTGAATAAAAGGGGGATGGTCGTTGGACCAAGAGAGGTTCGCAGGGGAATTGACATGGGGAAGAGGAAACCGTGGGTTTCCAGTCTGTGCCCTAGGCTGGAGCCTATGTAGTCGTCGATGAGCAGCGGCCTTAAGATGGCCGGAGGGGAGCGACCGCCGATGAGATCGTAAATCGTACACACGTAGATGCGGGATAGATCGGGGAAAATTTTCCTTCTTCTTGCGGAAGAATAGGCGAAAAAAAAATATATATATATATATTTTGTTGTGAGAATTATTTGAAGAAGGGGAAATCAATTTAAAAGAGAAGAGAAGAGAATTAGAAATGAAATATTAAAGTGAAAATATAATTAAATTCTAAATTCAAATGAGGTTATAAGATAATATTTAATTAAAAGATATTACGTTGTTATTATATAAGATAATTTATTCTTTAATCAAAATTAAAGTAAAAGATAAAATTTATTAAATTATTAATCCAATTAAATTCAATTATTTATTTATTCATAAATAAATAAATCGGATGGATAAAAGGCTGGAAAAGATTATTTTCCTTATGGAAGAATATGGAAATAATACATTATTTTATTTCACTTTATTTGAGAATTATTTTAAAAAAAAAGAAAAAGAAAAGGATCGTTAGGAAAATAAAATTGGAGATTATTATAAAGACAGTGTAATTTTTAATCAATCTTTCGCGTGAATAAAATTACACGAATATTAACGTATTATATTATAATTTATGAATATTCAGGTTGCAAATGCAAGAATAAGTTAATATATCCAATTAAGTGTCCGTTCTGACATTATCGTGCAATTTTTTTCTTGTCTATTGTACGCTAGATTTTAAAATCTTTTATAATTTGTATCTCTTAATTTAATTTTCCTATGCTTTTTTATTTAAAAAAAAGGGAAAGAAAGGAAGGAAGAAGAATATATATATATATTCCTCTCGAAATTATTCAATTTTTGTTTTAAAGATTGTTCATCCACCGATAATACTAATTAATTTAAATCAAAATGATAACATCGCATGGAATCCTGTCCCGTTATATTTCTAGCAACGTTGAAAAGCAACGTAATTAAATAACCCACGAAACATTGCACGTGCGTATTTAAACGTATGTTGAAGTGTACACGTGTAATTCAAAATTATTACCCATACTTCGTTACACTCGGCCTTAATTACACTTGTATTTATCCCATACGCGTGAAACTTTCTCTAAATAAAGGAAATAAAATTTTCCAATCCCAAAAGCGTTGGCGAAATTATTATACGAATCAATGTTATTCAAATGATGTTGCTTCGATCAACATTTATTATTCCGATTTTACATTTCCCATGATCGTTCTAACGAATCCATTTAATTCCGCAAGATTTGCCCGAAATAACTCGCTTAAACAAATTCACTTCTGGCGCAACACTGCGGCCCACCAACCAACCGCCACTGTTTTCATTTGGAACGGCATGCAAATTAAGTAGCGCTCGGGTTGCCTTTAAATTAAGATTTTTGAACGCGAACAGAGTTTAAATAACGCGTTCCGCGGGAATTTCCGGATTAATACTATTCAGCCAAGGTTGGAGAGGGAAGCGGAGAGGAAAACAACTTCTTTTTCATCCTTTCCATTTCCACTGAGACATGAATTGAAACTAGCAACGAGAGAGAGAGAGAGAGAGAGAGAGAGAGGAGGGGGGGAGAAAATAGAATTGAAAGAGAAATGATATGAAAAAGGGAAAGTATCCCGCGTTTCTTTTACCATTCATTAATAATGGTCATCTTTGAAAATATACAAGAAGAATAGAAATTTCCTGTTTAAATTCACGGTACTATACGTACTATATTTCATCCTATACGTTGAAACGAGAAAGAAAAAAAATTCTTCGAAACTACTTTTCGATCGTCCAACACGAAATCACGAAATCTCAAGGAAAAAGAAATAAATGTATTCGCGAGAAACTACGTTGCAGAAAATTTTCATAAACGCTCCCCCGTTTCATTACATATTTTTCCATGAATAAAACGGCACGACGAAACGTTCCTAGGTCTCCCTGATAAAATAAAATCCGGGCCCGGCCATCCTCGAAATCCGATGGAAGAATCAGATCGAGATCCACCGCGTTCCAGGTAGAACGAAATTTGAATTCGAGGGGAATCAATCCTATGTTGGACAAGGACGGGCGTATCCGGGAGAACGAAGACGGGACGGAGAAGAAGGAAGGTGTTTCAATCCCGTCGAATATCTCGGCTAAATCCTCGCCATCCCCCCTCCTAAGAGGCGTTTCGAGGACATTTGCCCGCAAAAGAATTCGCGTTCCCCCGTCCATTCATTTCGAACAAAGCCGCTTCTCTAATCGTGGCCCCGGATAAAACGGTGTTTGTCGGTGACCGAAACCCATTCACGCCGACCCAAATCGACAGAAAACGTTTTCCATTTGCCCGCCCGGTACACCGCGAAACGACCCTCCCCCTCCTCCCCCTCTGTCGAGGCCAACTACACGCAAACCGATTTCTCCTCCATGGAATCGAGCGTATTTGCTTTCTATCCGAATCAAATCTAACGCAGATAGATTTAATCGAATACGTACGTTTAATTCGTTATCGTTATATCATTGGAAACAATACGGTGGGGCAATTAACGTGGGATATGTTTGAAGGGATCGATTCTGGAAGTAAATGTAAATAAAAAAAGTTGGTGTAGTAAGAAATAGAATGTTTGTTTGTTGATACAAGGAATTCAAGTTTTTGCCTTGCTTTATCCAATGTAAATTAATAATTTACAGGGGATTAAGAATACTATTGTTTTTGAAGTGTGAATTTATATATATATATATATAATATTGTTTGATATTTGTATATCTATGTATATTTAATTACTTTTACTCCGTGTTGTTATTTTTATTCGTATTATTTTATTCATATTAAAGTATACATTATTAAAATAGATTACAATTATTTTCATTAATTTTCGTATATACCGTTCGGCCAAAATAATACTTTTTCACCAATAATAAGATATTTTAACGGAGCTTTTTCAATACTCGCAAAATATTTGATATTTCCGCTCTGCCCGATTTCGAATATCAATATTTGCAAGTTTCGAAAATCCCAATCCGCGAAACAGGGATACATGAAATAACGAGGAGAGGGGGGGAGGGGATCGCGAAAAGCCGAAATCCCTGGCAAATCGACACGAACGATCCGAAAATTCGTGGCGATCTTCGCATCGTTTCGAAATTAAATCGCATTTCGCGGAAACTAATATTTCCCCAGGAGGGAATGCAACGAACATGCATGCATACACACATGTTGTACATACACAAGTCGTTCGTCAATTCGAACGGATGAGACGGGATAAAATTTCAACGATCGAACTTACTCGTGGTAAATTAGTTGAATAATTCATCGAACGAACGTTAAATTAACTGCGAATGCCAAGACCGAATCTTCGTGCAACAGAATTAGAAAGAAAGATAAATAAATAAATTGAAAATTATCAAACTTAACTCAACTTGCCCCGATTCTCTCCGATCTCCGCAATCTTATTGCTCTCGAACGAGCCAAAAATTTCGAGAGAGAGAGAGAGAGAGAGAGAGAGAGAAAGATAGCGTCACCCCACCTAACTGAGAATCATAGCGTGTATCCCGGCCAAGATATAAAAATTCGAGTGGAAAAGTTGATGGGGAGGGGTCTTAGAGGGATGCTTAGAAAGGTTGGATCGTGGCCCAACTTGGTAGTCCATCGAATAAATTCCATCGAGGAAATTCGTTGGATCGTAACTCGGCATGGTATGGGTCGTAACAAAGACAGTTGTATATTATGGATATTACAAATAAGCAGCGCTTAAAGAACGTTACGCAATACGGAATACGGAGGGGAGGGGATGGAGAGTCGTCGGTCCATAAATATCCGGGTGACAGGGTGATTTGCATATTTGGCAAGGGCGCGGTGTCGTTATCAAAAATAAGGAGGGAAAGAGAGGACCAACCGATCGCGATATTTCTTCGAGACGAAATGGGAGGAATGGAAGAAAATCTGGTTCTTTCAACCGCTTTTTTATTCATCGATCTGATAGATGGAATGTCGATTATCGAGAATTAATTTGGGGGACACGTGGAGATGTGGATGTTTATTTAAAATACGTATATCGAGTGAATGAAATGCATCACGAAAGAAAAACCTTTTTCGTTGTACAGAAATGTTAATTTGAACAATAGAATTCCTATTTCTTCCTCAATATATATATTGATATAATTAACTGCTAATTAACAACTCCTTATGGAATGGAATAGAGAGCTTGATGTAGAAATTATCAAAATTCGTTTCGAGTAAATTTACCGGCAACTGGTTGGCACTTAGATGCTCGACTCTATCCTAGTAAAAACAAAGATTTTTACGATACTATCGATGTACACGATGCGTGATAAATAACAATGAAATTTTTAAAGCGATCCTTCGAACGGAACGGGATAGCTCTCGTTCATTGTGCACCGCATTTCCTGCGATTCTCACGTCACGTCCGGATCATAAACCCGGTTAAACGCAATTGACGCGGCGCATTCAATCGATAAAACGAAGAACTTTCTCTGTCCCCCTCCTTCCTTCCATAAAAATTTACCGCGCAAACTTTATTAAAAGTTTATGAAAAAACAACTTTTAACATTCGCCAAGTCGGTCCTTACGTAAGCTCGTTAACGAGCCGCTAGCTAAAAAAAAAAAAGAAAAATCCTGCTTCTCAACGAAACTTTATGAACAATTAATAAATCATAATGGATTATACGTAACCACTTTTATATCGAACTTATATCGCATAGAGAAGGTGAAATCGATCCTTAAACGATCCTCAACGCTTTTAAATTATCCTCTTCGATTTCGACTCGCTCTCTCTCCAAGTTTAAAAAACTTGTTCCATCTTCGAACGATCGAGGGTTTATCGTTCGTCAGAGGATCGCGCCTTCTGAAATTTACATCCTTTTCCTCCTCGTTGAAAAAGACGGAGCAGTATTTGCTCGTGTCTCGCCCCGAGAGCTCAGCGCTATTAAAATGGATTCGGCGTTCCAAGTATCAGCCGGAGATTCAGCGTTACGTGTGCAGTTTTACGCCGGGACATTCCGGTTAATGACGGTGCATTTCCTTCGAGTGCGCGCGCACGATACATTTAATGCAGCGCCGTCGAGGACTCCTCTCACGCGATTTCTTTTTCCCGCCGATTCCCTCCTCTTTTCTCAACAAATCGTATCGCGCCTTTCTTTCTCTCTTTCTCTTCCCATTCACCGCGTCACTTATCCAAATGCACGATTCGAACAACACGGCAGATTCGTTTCTGTTCTGCGCGAAAATGTCTGGGTAAAAAGACGGTGTTTTCTCTCTTGAAGTTTTTCAAGTCGGGGGAAATTTCTTTTTCGCGGGAAATTTTGAATATCGCCGATCGAACGAGTTAACGTTTCGAACTGAATTTGTGACGATGTTTATTTATTCTCGCAGTTGGGGAAAAGTGGAAATTTGAAAAATCGTGAAACCGTTTATCTTTCGTTCGCAAGTGTGCAATTACTGTTTAATTAAATTTCTATATATTCATCAGAGTTTTATATTTGTTCGGAATCAAACGAGCGTGCAAAGATGTCTCATAAATGTTAAAAAATATTATTATTATTTATGTGATATATATGATGTGTATTTGTTTTATGAAAAGAGGAAAAGAAAAGATATATGCTACGTCAAAATAATGCTTGGACGTGGATTGACGGATTATGGGAAATCGATGGCTCTGTGTTCAATGGAATATTGATATCAATGAATCAACGAAAATAAAAGTTTTATTTTTAGAATTCTATTCTCCGCACAATTTTAAATTGCATATTGGTCATATATATATATATATCAATAATTTTTGGTCATCGAACTCTAGTATACTTGTTATCGAGCGAATCTAGATGGATTCTTTTTGGAGTTTGAAGGGAATATTATTAAATCTTTGCCTTAGTATTCGTGTGTTTCCATAGTTTACAGAGGTACGTATTTATCGAAAGACTGCGAAGTATTGAACGTATCTGAATTTTATGGTAGTAAGATTACCGATTTTTATACTTTTCTGAAAGAAATCGAGAAGAAATCGGGGAAGCAAAACGATTCCTTCTTTTAGTCTCTGTCCTTTTCCCTTGGGAATGACAAAATATTCAAAAAGAAGCATCAGATTATAGAATGATACCTTAACCTATATTTTCGGAAATTTTTTTCCATAACGAGAGTTCGAGCTTAATAAAATTTTAAACTTTAAAAAAAAAAACATCACTGACTTTCTAGAAATAAAAAAAAAATAAAACTTTAATACAATTTTGACGAGATAATTTTTCAAAAATTCCTCACACGTCTAACATTCAAAGACTTGATTTACACGGTATCATTCTCTCCTTATTAGCTTAGAACGTCATGAAAAAGGGTTATAAAGAGGAAAACGAGGGAATTCTCGACCGAATTAAATTAGATCCGCGAGCGTAAACGTGAGTGGAAGAAACTTCCCTCGTATCGGCGATTTATTGCGGCAGTGATGGCGCAATGAAATCGAATTGTTCGGTTAATTAACCGACGTGGATGCGTTCCAAAAAAAAAAAAAAAAGAAAAAAAAAATTATATTTTACAACCTTTTCGTGGATAAAAATTGAAGATTGAAGAAAACCGCGAATCTCGATCGTGCTCGACGCAATAATACGTATAACTTATCGGGAAAGATAATTGGAATTATTACAGGGATTCGTGTAAAGACTCTTCCCTCTCTAAGTTGGATCGTTGGAAAGTGGAACGCCCTTCACTTTGTCCAAGTTAATTTCCTTTCGAACTCTCGCGCGCCTCCCCCTTTCTCACACGTTCTCCTCCCTTTGTGCAAACTTGTCCGAAAGAAGATCGAGACGTTGGCCGTGGCGAGTGCACTCAATGTTTATCTCGAGTAGTTCTGTAAGCGGTTGGAATTAACCGGTGTCCTTCAATCGCGGATGGTACTTTAACTTTTAAGTCCTCCTGTAAGATCGTCGAGTAAAAAAAGGAAAGGAAAGGAGAGGAAAGAAAAGAAGAAAAAGAGAGAGAGGGAGAGAGAGAGAGGAAAGTTGGCTGCCCCAGAATTATCCAGGTATCCAAGTGTTCTTTCCTTCTTTAACGCGATTTTTTATCCAAGTTGAACTTGTTCTAGAGAGACAGAGAGAGGAATGATATTTTTTTTTTTTATATATCGATGCCCAGGTCGATGATTTCCATCGAAAGATGACCGATGAAGAGACGTTTCGAAAAGCTTGATGGATCGCTAACTCTTGTCCCTAATCATATATATTTACTCTTACTATATTTATATTTACTCTACTTTTCATTATATACTTACTAATAACTACTATAATTACTAATTCAATTAAATCACACGGAAATTTATCAATTCCTCTTCACACGGAAATTTATCAATTCTTCTTCACACGGAAATTTATCAATTCCTCCTCACACGGAAATTTATCAATTCCCCTTCACATGATCATTTATCAATTCCTCTTCACACGATCATTTATCAATTCCTCTTCACACGGAAATTTATCAATTCCTCTTCACACCGAAATTTACCAATTCTTCTTCACATCGAAATTTATCAATTCCTCTTCACACGGAAATTTATCAATTCCTCTTCACACGGAAATTTATCAATTCTTCTTCACACGGAAATTTATTAATTCTTCTTCACACGGAAATTTATCAATTCTTCTTCACACGGAAATTTATCAATTCCTCTTCACATCAAAATTTATTTCACCGAGCTATATCATTCTACCGAGTTTTTACGAGGATCGTAAAAAGAAGCTTCGTGTAAAAGTAAACAAAGACCACTTTGATAACATTTCCAAAAAAAAAGGAATCGTAAAAAAAACAAAAGATCGTATATCATACCCCTCTTAAAATACGAGATTCAATTAAATTTTCGGACGCTATTTAAAGAAGAAGTACACGCAAAGAGAATCCAATACGTACAATTCCTCTTCACACCGAAATTTATCAATTCCTCTTCACACGGAAATTTATCAATTTTTCTTCACACGGAAATTTATCAATTCCTCTTCACACGGGAAGAAGAAGTTATTTCCAATGGGAAGAGAAACAATTTATCAATTCCTCTTCACACGATCGTTTATCAATTCCTCTTCACATGATCATTTATCAATTCCTCTTCACACGGAAATTTATCAATTTCGCTTCACATGATCATTTATCAATTCCTCTTCACATGATCATTTATCAATTCCTCTTCACACGGAAATTTATCAATTCCCTTTCACAACTGAATCCAATAATTTTTAAAGCTACAAAAAATTTTTTTTCCTTCACTTCGATCGATTCGTGGATGAAACAGATACATATAGAATAAGTATAAATTGCACGAGTGAGGAAATTATACGAGCGAGATCGATGTACGAGTTTAAAGGCGGGGAGGGAAGGAGGGTGAAATCGAGGGTGGGAAGAAGAAGTTATTTCCAATGGGAAGAGAAACAATTTATCAATTCCTCTTCACACGATCGTTTATCAATTCCTCCTCACACCGAAATTTATCAATTCCTCTTCACACCGAAATTTATCAATTCCTCTTCACACCGAAATTTATCAATTCCTCTTCACACCGAAATTTAATTGAATCTCGTCACACCCGAGGCTACCGCTTCCCATTGTCGGTTTGTTTGTACGTTCGAGGGAAGGTTTCGATGAACATCGTCGCGGCCGGAATCCCTTTCACCGCGAGGCGGAAGCGCGAGGAGTCGGGCGGAGGCCGGTAACGAGGAGAATTCGCCTCGTCGACGGAATCCGTTATAACGAGCAAGACATCCTCCTCCTTCCTCGAGTTTCGCTCGTTCTCGGTCGATGCGATGAAGCGAGGGAACGACGACGAACACGCAGTTGGCGAACCGTTTTGTTTCATATTTTAATATTAAAGAGTGGGCTTCTTTTTTAAAAAATATTCCCTCAAATATTCAATCAACGTATAGAATAACGTGTTGTAAAACAAATATATAATATGTCTCGAGTAATTTATATTGCAATTACTTTTCGATAAAAAAAACGCGAAGAGAAGAATTGGAAATTTTGTTCATTAAAACGGAGTAGGGATGTAGAGAGAAAACCTTACCATTGAAGTTTCTTTTTTTTTTTGTTTCGTCCCAATAACTCGATCGATTGATACGATGGGTCAAAGTTTCCAGAGATTATAAATGGGATACGATGATCTAGTGACACATTTTTTTTCCCCTGGAAACACTTATTCAGGGAATCACGTCTGTCATTCGTCTGGTGTTTAGGTAAGCGAAACGAGAAGGATGGGGGATGATGGTAAACGATTAAAAAATTACCCTTGTCTTTACGCGACGATATCTCGGAAATCAGAAATTCTATCGAGATGAATGAACAAGCGTTTTAAAGGGGAAGGTTTCGAGCTTCCAACGATCATTCATTCGTTGAAGTTACTATCTTCGGAATTACGGTGATTCAAAATTTTCTTAATTTTAATAGGATTTTATCGGGATTGAAAATCACCTTTCATTTAAACGACGATATCTCAGGAACTCGTATCCAGATCAATGAAAAACTGTTTCAAAGAGTAAGATCTCGCGCTTCTAACGATCCTTCGAAATTTTAGCTTCGTTGCTCCTGGCATTTCAAAACTACAACGATACAAGTTTCTACATTATATCGATATACATCGAGATCGACGATCGCCCCCCACTTAATACGATCGTAAAAAGGGTGAAAACAATTTCACAAGTAACAGCGTAATCATGGGCGCGTAATTATTCTCGCGATCCAACAGTATTTCGAATCCGATATGCGCGAGAGGAAGCGAACGTTTTGCACCTCTCTCTTTCCCCGAGCCGACCCCTTGAGACAGGGGCGGCGGGAAATAGTTGTGCCGCGTAATTTATCAACTGACCCATTTCTCGAAGTCACAGCCGAAAGATCGGAATACCCGCGAGAGCGTTTCGATTGTTTCCGCCCTCGAGCCCGCGTAACTCGGATTCCCGCCGAATTATCACGCATACCGCGGCCTCCGCCGTGTTCGATTCCCTCCAACCAACCCTTTCACCACCGCGTTCCATTCTTTCCTCGGCCTGTTCCGAACCGATCCGACAAAAATATTCGCCCGACGAAAATATCCCTGGCGTGAGGAGCTTGGGTGGATAGAATCGAGAGGAATGATCTTTGGAAATGCAGGAACGCGGAACGTGATATTTTGAATTCGATTTGTTACGCGCGAAACCATGGGGATGATAACGATCGAATCGATTTTCTGATTTCTCTCGCCATTGCGGAGGAAGAGAGTCAATTAGTGTTTCCTTTTTGATTGGAACAAATTGGAACTGGCGCTCGATCGAGCGTAGCTAGGATTTGGCAAAGAGTCGAAGGGGAGGGGGGACGACAATTAGCGCGATCCATTCTCCGACGATGGTAAGCCGACACCACCGAGCCGAGGCTCGATACGAGGACAAAGGTGAAAACGGAAGGGTGAGAGCATCCTCGTTAATCGGTGTTTAAAAATAACGAGGCGAATGGACGGCGATCCAATTTCGAAACGGAGGGAGGAGGGGTACACCCCTCTGTTCTCGAATCCGTAGGAAACACGATGGTAGTTTGATGGTCTCGAATTATTGACGGAAGGTGGTTACGCCTCGTTAATTCCCGGCGCAAATATCGGCGCGCAATATCCTTTGTGGGTGTTCATTATGGGGGGGGAGGGGGTTAAACGCGTGGACTTGCACGGTTTATTATCCGGATAAATCGTGTGACGGAATTCGTTTGTTCCTACTGTTCGATGTATCGTTGAACATTGTTCGCCTAGATCGATACTCGTGAAATAAATTTTGGATGGGAGTAAAGGGTTGATTTACTTGTTTTTCTTCTTCTTTCGTTTTTTATTAGTTTCTGTCAATCGTTCCTTTGAACGAAAAGAACGAAAAAAGAAGAAGTTGGTTTGCATGGAATAATTTTTTTAGTCTGCTTAATATTGTAAAAAATCTTTCTCATATTTTGCGATATTTCAATCAAAATGATTGAATTGATTGATTGATATAAATGCAGTTTTATATATATATATATATATGTTATTTTTATCGCGTGTAATAAATTGGTCGTTACAAATGTTATAATGATTAAATAATGCGAATAAAATTTATACTCGACAAATATAATAAGGTATATCAAATAAAGTGGAAAATTTCAAAATCTCCTGTGTGATTAAATTGATTTTCAATTAGGTCGATTAATCCGTTCAATTCGATCGATTAAAAGTAAATATAGTTTTATGGATACTCTCTGTAATTGTCTCTTATCGTGTGTAACTGGTCGTTACAAATATTAAACGATTAAATAAAGCCAATGAAATTTGTATTCGACCCGATTAACAAGATAATTGGATAAAGCAAAAGTTTCTTTCTCCCCCTCCCCCCCATTCAACCGTAGGAATTATTTTATAATATCCAAGCGAGAACTATGCGTGTATAATTTCTTAATTGTACAATAATACAACCAACAAACAATTTTGATAAAGGAAAGAAAATTGTTTTAAAGTTAAATTGTTTCTCGCTACGGAAATTTCAATGAACAATAAAAGCGCGCGAAACATTGACAGAGATTCTTGTGACAGTTTCGACAACTCACTCTATCATTTAAAAGGTAAAAATAAATCAAAGAAACGAATAAATATATGAATATATTGGGCGCCAATAGTTAATGGTGAAAATGGAGCTAGTATCGCGTCATTATATTCGTTAATATATTATTTCAAATAAATGAAGCTCGTTTTTTAGATTTAGGGGACTTGAGAAATCAAATTTAAACTCGGTATTATCGAAATCTGTGTACCGTGATGATATTGGGACAATGTTTAATACTGGAGATGAATAATTCATTTAAAATTGTTGAAGAGAAAATATCAAAGTAATTTTTGATACGTAATTTTTGATCGTTGGCGAGATCGGTAAACGAAGGAAAGATTTATCATCTCTTCGAAACCGATTCCGACCGATATGAATTTCTATCGATCAAATCATTCTCAATGATAAGAGAAACTTTGTATCGCATTTACGTATCAAGATAAAGATACTTGGAAGAAAAAAAAGGAGGCGAAACTCGTGAGTTATTCCTCGAGTGTTCAGTTCGGCCGGAATTTCGCGAATTCTTAGAGTTATGGTAGACCGTCAACGTGTTTCGGAATTTCGTGGCAAGAATTTCTTGCTGAAGGACAGAGAGAGAGAGAACTATGGTTGCGATCCTGAAACGATCAGGAACGCTAGAAGAGATCGGCCAAAGTTATTTCCAAAGATTCTTCGATTTCTTAGAAGCAATCACCCATTTCGAACTCTGGTTAAGTAAAAACTCATAATACTCGACCTAGCTATTTCACTATCACAATTTGAAGAAGAATAAACTTCGAGTTGAAATTCGAATGGTAGCGATTCATCCGAGACATTTAGAAGAAAGAAAGAAAGAAATCAAATTGAATATCCAACGCACGTTTCTCTAATAAATGATAATTGGAGAGCACAAACCATAAACATTCATCGTTTTCAAGCCAATTATCACATCCATACCACGAAACATACATACCTCCTTTCCGAAATAATTGTTTACAAACAATTACATCTCGTTGCTCGATTATAATTTCCGCTTAAACGGGATACGTACGAGCGTTTCGGCAACGTTTATTTAATATCACGCGAGACTTACGCGCAATAACGTCACGTGACATTTCCGAAAACACGAAACGATTATTCGCCCGAAATTACGGATTATCGTTATCGTTAAAAGTGTATTTGGTTAAACGATTTGGCCGAATGGAAAATTTCGCACGGCTCGTAATAATCGTAAAACGAGGGGGAAGAGGAGGGGGAAACGCTTTTAAACGATCCGTAATTATTTCGTATCGCGATAAACCGAAACGAACGAAGTGATGGAGCGCGCTCCCCTAATATTGTGTTCACGGGGTTACACGGCAATTAATTGTACTTGAATTAATTAATTACGCGGAAACGGAGGGCGCGTATGCATGATAAATAGAAGGGGACAGAGGTGAGCAATGGCCGAGCGTTAGAAGTAAGAATGATGTTACGAGTATAGCTCGTAATCGGGTTGAACGACCGATACTTTTATCGAATTATTGTTGTCATCGCGAACAGTGGTGGTCATTGTCGGATATTTTATCGGCTTTCGACGCAACGCATTCGATATAATTAATTTATAGTTACTATCTATGTTATAGATTTTGTCATCTAAAATTGCATTGCATTGTAATTTACTTTTTTCCGTTTTCTTCTCGCGAATGAAAATATTTGGAAAATATTTTTTGAATAATTTACGAGAGCGAAATTTTCGATTGACGCGAAATGGATTGACGAGAAACTGTACGGTTAGTTTCACCATCACGGATCACCGATCACGTGATCGTAAAGTATGGGAAATTCCGGTCACCATGATTTTCTCTCTACGTAAGGGATAAATGTGTTTCGTGTTCACTCACCCTCTACGATGCTCCGCGCAAAAGTTTTGTTGCTCATCTCTGATGACCTTTTCACGCTGTCGTACTTTTCCCTCTCCCCTCTGCTCGTTGGAATGGAGCTGCAAGATCGAAATAGTGTAAGAAAAATAAAATAAAAAGAAATTTAATCTTCCAGACTTGTTCACCGGAAGATAATCTTGATCTTCTCTTCTCAATTTTAATTTCGACTCGATTAAATTCAAATATATATATAAAACAAATGATGATACGTCGCAAGAAGAATTAAAGCGTGTGTGAAATGTGCACAATGCGATCTTCCAACCCCGCCAAAACTTTGTCGAACGAAGCTGCAAAACGATATTTCATTGGAAAGCATAAAACTGGACCTACGCAAGCTGAAAGTTAGGCGATCGTCGATGGAGCGCCGGAGGCGAACGAGACGGCCAATCAGGGCGGCCAATTTGCTATATTGGCCGGCAATAAATTAATTTTCGAGGCCTTGGTGGGAGGTGCAGCGCACCTAATTTGCGTGCAGAGTTCGCGATCCAGAGTTGGGGATGGGAACGGTCATCAGGTTGGGGGTCACCGCGTACCCACGTCATCGTGGCGTGGCGTAACGGGGTCAGTAACGCAATGTCCTCGAGGAGTGTGGCGCAACGACGAAAACAATGCGTCCAACGCAACGGCGGCTTGGCGCAGCCTTCGATCGAAATACGCGTTTCGAGATGGCGCTTAAGTCGAACAAACTTCTGTTTCTCTAGTTTCTCGATGTTTGTTCGATCAAATCGTGGTTAAAACGTTTAATTAGCGGCGTTGAAGAGAAAGAAAAGTAGAGTGGGTAATGTAATTCTACGTTTTCACTGCCAAGAAAATTATATAGTAAAAATATTATTCGTTTGAGGTGTATAATATTTAAAAATTTTTCTAGATATCGTTCAAAATTCTAAAGTTTGGAATTTTCTATCTTCTTTTTCCAGTGTACTATTTTTACAAATTTCATCCGTTGGAAACTTTCTTTCGTTGGATTTATTCGCAAATGGAATTAGTCTGGAATTTTAGGAAAAATTTCAAATCGAATTCGATTCTTCGTGAGGACGTTTGGAATAAATATCGTCGTGATGCAACTCTATTAGAACGATTTGCACGTGTCGATACGCAAATATATTCACGGAGCAGTTGCATCGGAACTAAGTTTCCATAATTCCAAAGCTGTAGGTAGAGAGTTCAGTTTAATCGCGGAGAGGTAAGTTCGGTTAGAGGTGGTTTGACTTCGGGATTAGTCGAAAACTCGACATCCCTCTTCGCTTCTCTTCGACTATTTGTCTTTCCATGCGGGAGATTGACTGACCCTTTTTAATAGCCAGGTTACCAGAGAACCGTTCGATTAAATCCGCGAGTGAACGATTTCAACGTGTTTAACGTAATAAATTAAGATTCAAATCGTTTTAGATTTTTAAGACGAAACTTTAAGGCTTACTCAATTCTTAAAGTTGTCGCGTGAAAATCATATCGTTACAATGTTAAATTAATCTATAATATACATATATCTTTCTATCCAAATTTCAAATCTTAATTATTATTAAGATCAAGTTACTGATCTCCACAAAAAAAAAATAAATAAAAAAGAAGAAAATGTTTAAATTGAATGCGAAACAAAAGTGGCCTGTATCTAGATTCTTACAAAATAAAAAAAAAAAAAAAAAAAGAGTTTCCCATAATTTTCTCAAAGTCAGTTGAACAGCGGAACACATGCCAACACGCGCGTTGCCCGTCGGCCTGTTTGATTCATTAATAATCGAACAACTGTTGATACCCGATATCGGCGGATAAAACGGATGGATACGAGCGCTGGGGGGGGGGGGATCCTCGCCTCCTCCTCTCCCCCGCCCCCGCGCCACCACTCATCGCCGATTCTTTGGCCGCGCCAAAAGCAATTTGAATATTTCTCCATCCAACGTGTGTTTCCAACAGAGCAAACACGCGAAATTTCCGCCACTTGGCGGAAATTTATTCCCCCGCGTTCGCGCAACGAGACCGCCGCCGGGATCTTATGCAGATGTATGCGGCTGCACGACGGGACGAACAGCTCGAAATAAAAACCTTCTTCGAAAAACGGGGAGGGGAGGGGAGGGGAGAGGTGGGGGTTAAAAACTCCCCTCCCCTGCTTTAGCTCACGGCCGCATTAAAGTCGCGAAATTGAAAAATACGCGGCGTTTCGCAGCGTCTGACGTCTTTATTTCCCCGAGATGCAAAAATTGTCTCCTCTTTGAAACCGCTTCCTCCACCAAATCTTCCTCCTTCGTCTTCCATCAACTACTCCGCCTCTCTCTCTCTCTCTCTCTCTCTCTCTCTCTCTCTCTCTCTCTCCTTGAATCTCTCCTTTCTCAGCGACGCGCGACGCAACGCGGCTCTGAAATTTAAATCAACGCCGGTTGTTCTTTCGTCGGCCCGCTCTTTTTCCCGCGAGCCCACATTTGAAATATTTGCACACGCGGGGCAGAGGCAGAGAGAGAGGCGTTTGAATAGTTTATAAATATTGATTAAACCCGGAGGTGTGCGCGCCAGTGCTCGACGTTCGACGGCATGACGAATTAATTAATCTGTCCGAAGGAAACGGTTATTTTTCTCTCTCTTCTTTTTTTTCTTTTCGCGCTGTTCGGTCCCCGCTTGGTCGAAGACGTCCATCGAAACAATTTTGAACGAAACGAAATTGCGCGCGATTTTCGTGAGTTGTACGTTTTTGCAGTGATAACGGAGAAGAATGAATAACTTTGTCGATCGAATGTATTTTTTTCCTCTCTTATGAGACCTTCTCCGAGGCTCTGGTAGGAGGGAAAGTACGGATACGATTGATTTGGAGGATGCACGAAAATTGGAGTCCTTTAAGAGAGTCCTTTGAGATTTAAGAAAAATCGATCAAGACTAAGAGATCTCGAATAAATCTGTGAATCTTCTCCTGAATTTTTGAGTGCAAAAATTAGGAAACCAGTATCCACATAAAGTTTCCACGTAAATTTTCAGGAATAATACGAAATATCAATTGAGAAAGGAGTAATTTAAATTTTATAAATCTCTTTATTATATGGAATATTATATAAAAATCGTTCTTAGGATAAAATTACAGATCGTACAGAGCAGCGATACGATATCAAACATCGTAATAATTCCAATTCGTTCGAGAGGAGTCGATGAACAATTCGACATTTAAAATTCATTCTCGGATCCTCCTTTGTAACTCTGCCTTTTCTATTTCTTGTTATTAAGAAGACTGCATTTTTTCATAAATACTGGGAATGGTTGCGTGGCAGAACACGGAAAACGAAAAATCGATGGAAAGATGTATTCGTCGACGTAAAACGTAATTTCTTCCTTATTGTTTGGCCTTCCATTTTTTTATTCGCGGAGTTGACGATAGTCCGTTTGGACAGGTCTCAGGGAGGGGAGAAACTGAGCTGGAAAATGAAAAATCTTGAACAGAGGATGGACGATAAGAGAGAAAGAGGGAGAGAGAAAGGGAAGAGAGGAATGGACGAAAGAACGGCGTAAGAAAGGACGCGAGATTCGAAATTGGATAATAAAATCGGGGAGATGAAAGAATCCCGGTGAAACGTGTCCTCGAACTTTACGACGGCTATGGGGGAATGGAACGTTTCAAAATCTGTTTTCGACATGTTTACGGGGATACTTTGAATATTTGGAACGCGAAATCGAAGAAATACGCATTGAATAAAATAAATACAAATAGATGAACGTTATGAGTGTTGGTAGTTAATGGCCAAGTGGCGCTAGTGTCGCATTCTCACAGCGTTGTGTAACATACGTTGAAAATTATCTTCAATGACCAAGATGCTAACCTTGAATGTCACGTTCCTCGATTAAAATTCATTAAGCTGTGTGCTGATTAAATTAACTTTGGCGATGTGTTATAAATTTATTTGAATGTCATTATCTTGAATGTCATACGTTTTTTCCCCCCCCTCCCAAGAAGAGAGGGAATCCACTCGAACGAAACAACAATGCAGATATCCAATTTCAAAAGGAACGAATAATCGATAACCGTTCGTCTGTCACCTTTTCTTTACAAGTGTATTTACACGCACCGGTTGTCCACGATGAAAATGTTTGTCGTACAAATTAGCGACCCGTATGCATCGCATGGCCTGACACGATCCTAGTCTAGCATGAGCGTACGCGTGGGACGATATTTGTTCTCACGACGATCTCTCTCTTCCTCTCTCTCTCTCTCTCTCTCTCTCTCTCTCTCTGTTCGTAGAATATCTCGACGAAAAATCATCAAGTTCCATCCAAGAGGGAGGAATAGCACTCGAAACGCATGGATCTCCATGGTTACGACCGTAGCCACGATAATCATGGGAATATTCTTGAAAATCGAGATAAAAACGAAAGGTGTATTGGCATATTTTAAATAAATTTTTGATGTAAAAAAAGAGAAGCTGAAGCATTTGACCTACGATAAGAAGAACCTCTTTGCCCATCATTGTAGAAACAATCGGTTAAAGGATACACGATCGAAGATTTTGTCAGACTTGAAAATTTCGAAAGAATTCTGGAACATTCATTTCTTTAAATATCTCCTATACGATGTCAAAATTCAATGTTATAATTTTCATTTAAATTACTTTTTAAAGTATTAAAAGGAAGAAGCATCCATAAACTCGATCGATCAGTGACAACAACCTTTGTCGAAATAATTAACGACGAACAACGAAAGGCTTAAAAAGTAGTCGTTCGCGTGCACGCTCGTATTCTCTGTAAAATTCTGGTGGAAAATGTTGGAAGATAAGTGTCCTTTAAAAGGGTTGAGGTCACGATGAAACCAGAGAGATAGTTAATTGCCGGTTTTCCAAATTCTCTCACGAAGGGACACGAATAGTGCGCTCGACAAGGCATCCCTCGTCCATTTGCATCCCTCTACAAATTTTCACGAGGTTTTTCTTTAAAAACGAAAAGTTTCAAGTCTATTTACTACTTTACTGTATCGTGCACTCTTATCCGGGAAGGCTTCTTCTTTCGTTTCAGGGCTATCCGAAAGGACAATCCTTAAAAAGTTGTGGTAAAAGTTTAAGGATAACTGGGCTCGAAATTGTGCATTTACATAGAGTGGCGGTGTTAAAAATTTAATCTCAATATGGCTCGACCGAAATTTCCGGTTCACTTTATACTTTGGGAGATAAAAAGAAACAATGAATAAAGGAGAAAGAGGACGAAAATAAATATAACTGGAAAATAAATATAAATGGTTAAAAGTGCACTACTTTTACAAAGTGATTGAAATTCCATTTCGACGATTCCTTTTTTTTTTTTGTTTTGTATTTTGCAGAAAAGAATGGATGAAGGAAAGATAGTGATTCGAAATAACTATTTGATACTCAAATGTGCATCTATAGAGGAGGTTTATATTAATACTTTATTTATCATACAATGTTTCCCACGTTTTACGAAAAAGTTGCGAACAGAGAATACACACGGTATTTTATACACACAAAGTTTGCGTGTAAAATTGAACGAAACTTTCGAAAATAACCTTTAAAGGGCATATACCATACACCGCTATTAAAAAAACGTAAAGAATATCCAATATTGGGAATCGAATTTCTTCGAAACAAACGAAATAATTCGAATTAAAAAAAAAAAAAAAAAAAAAAAATCACCTCTTGTCCATCGTTTGCCGCAATTATTCGAGTGCGGATGGATCGAAACGAAAAGATGGGGCAGGCCAAAGGTTGTCCCTTCGAAACTCCACCTCCCCTGGAACGAGTTGCCAACGTGGTTGGGCATAAATTGTCCACGTAATTCGAGCGGTAACTCAATCCTCGAAAAATAATTTTTCCCTCGGTGCTGAAAACGTTATTTTCTCTGGGGCGTAAAATCCCAAAAAGAAAGAAAGAAAAAAAAACACACACACGCCCGCGATATCAAGGTTCTCGCGTGAAAAATAAACGAAATCCCGCCACGTTACGCAATCTTGAAACACAACCGCGCTCGCAGATAAAAAAAAAAACTGAATGGCTGGATAATCCGAGATAAAAAGTTCGTCGCGGCACCGACGGCTTCGTAAAAAATAAAAAAGAAAAAAGAGCACCCTCCCTGAATTTCGGTCGTTCGTTTTTTTTCTTTCGAGCCGACGAGATCAGATGCTCGAAAGCTCGGGTTAAATAACCGTGATCGCTGCTCGCGTGCCACCAGCCTCGCCGCGACGAGCTTTCAAACCTGGTGTCGAGAAGGCAGAATGGAAGGGGGGAGGGTTTAAAGCCCGGTGTTCGTGTCCACCAGCCGATCGCTTCGTTTCCCAGTAAACGCTTGCCGTTTAATTCTCTTTTAAACTGTGTATCTGGTATACTGTATATATATATGATATAGGGAATCAAAATTTTTGTGAATACGAGTCAACTTGAGATATTGAAAACTTTTGTTGAATTCCAAAAGAAAAATTATCCTGATCTAGTACTGTTACTTTAAAGGGTTTGTTTATATTTATTATATTTATTAGTGAAATATTTGGGTGTTGTTATACCAATATTTTAAGGAAAATCGTGTCGTCTGACTGAGTGGAGATTTGGTATATCGAAATGCGTAATACTTTAACAATGTTATTTTATTATAGCGGAAGAAAAATCACCTCGCCTGACTAATACCGGTTGCGACTACTTCGAGATAGGATCGCGTCGAGTGGAATAAGGTATCCATTGGTCGAGCGAACCTATTATTAGAGAATTACCTTTTCACTTAGAAAGCAGCAATCTTGCAATATCATATATTTCTCGAAGTTTTCGCGTGAACAAACACAGCTGCTTATCCCCCGTTATAACCTTACATCTGTATACCTTTTACGAGTCACTTTTTCCACGTGCAAATGGAGGGTTTTTCCACGCGATGCACGTCTCCACACGGTGTACACACACACACACACACATACACCTTCTCTCCACCTTCACATTTTCCAACGGTTCTCGGATTCTCGACGCGGAGAGGAACGTATTTGGTATTCCCGATGCGATAAAAAAAGAAGTAAGTAAGCAATTCTCTGCATAATTTTGCGCAGTCTGGCTCGAATTGAAATTAAATCGACGAGAAAATAATTCAGAACGATCGGTGAACAACGCGAGAGAGATGAAATTTCGTCGAGAGCGAAACCTTTTCGTTCGAAAAGGTGGGTAAAAATTCCTCGAGGATTTCTCGTTCGAGAGATTTCCCTCGCCTGTCTTACAGTCACCGCTGTAATTTATCCGATTTTTCGAATTACAAATTAATCGAGCCGCAGGAATTTGGGCCATTTTACTATCGAGCTGACTGAAGTTAGCCGAACAATTCGCAAACATTCCGTCAAGGCAGCTCTGTATTCTAGTTTTCGCGGGTAGAATCTGTCCGGGTATTTACACGGGGGGGGGGGGGGAGGAAATTTATCGTTCGAGTTTGGGGAAAGATGGTAAGGTCTTGGGAATTTTCGGCTATTTCGATTTATAATCGTATATTAAGTAAGAAATATCTGATTTATTTCTTCCCTTTCCAAGTCACTTTTCACATCTCCTCATCTATAATAAACTGATATAAAAGTAGACGTGTATCTTCCTCGCTAATTCAAATACCTTTCAAAGCGACTTTCAAACGAAACACAAACAAAATATCTAGAAATATTCTAATATTCAAAAGCGAGCCAAGAATGAACCCATTAACATCTTAATAATATCCAATTCCGAAAATTCCGTGAAAATAAATCACGACACAGTTTCGAGCGCGAAATTTACACACGCGACGTGCTTGTCAAGCTTGATCCCATCGCTAGTTGGATTACGCGTATCGTCGAAGCCCAACGAAACACGGCCAAACAATTTTCGAGGCAAACCGGTTGTCGAGGCGGCGAGTTTTAAAAGGGAGCATTAGTTCCAGCGCCGGCCTCGTTTTTCTTTTTTTTTTTTTTTTTCACTGGACGCAATTAAATTGTCATCTTCGCCCGCCACGCGCGCGACCCCCTCCTCGCTCTTTAATCGCGCGTGGAACAAAGAGAAAGGGAATCCGCATCGAATTAATACTTTTCCTCCTCGTTCCATAGACAGAGAAAAACATCCAATTTCGTTTCGCAATCCCGTTAGACGATAACATTGGCGGATGTTTCGTGCCCGCTGCGAAATTGGCCCGTTTTAAACGCTTCGACGTGCACTTACGCCGCGCCCCCCCTCGCTGTCAGCCACACGAGAAAATCAGAGGTTGGAGGAAAGGCGACACACGGTCGATCGCTAAGATTGATTC
Organism: Apis laboriosa; assembly: GCF_014066325.1. Lineage (NCBI taxonomy): Eukaryota > Metazoa > Arthropoda > Insecta > Hymenoptera > Apidae > Apis > Apis laboriosa. The sequence goes on from NW_025222592.1 coordinate 4,991,641, forward strand.
GTATCGATCTATTCCAATGGAAATTTTCGTCTCTTTCACGAGACTTCTGGAATTTGATTCGACCTTTGCCGTAAGTATTTCAACGCTCTGCGTTATTGTAGGGAACAAAGAAATATTGGATATTTTTTTTTTTGAAAGGGGGTTCCTTGATCTCCTTGATAACATTTCATTCCTTCTGTTAATGATTTATACCGCGAAATTTTATTTCTACGGAACGGGATTCCATTCCTTTCGAAAACGACTTTACGATTTATCCAAGGGAAATTATTTCTTCCCGGGCAAAATTTCCTCCATTATTTCGACCGCGTTCGAGAATTAAATCGGAGAGAATTATCATTTATAGAGAAAGTTTTAAAACGGATACGGGCGTTGTATTTCTTTTTTATTTATTTATTTGTATGCAATCAGAGGCGCGGAATATCGCGATTTTCCCGCCGATTTCCGTATCATACTGTTGTTAAGTGGAATACACGATACTCGGGAAATTTAATACGCAAGCGGCCACTTTGCGCGAAGGTAACTGGTGACGTTTTCACCGGAGTGTAATATTACCTCCCAGGCAGGTACAATCATACAGTTGTAGAACGATTTCGTTGCTTCGTGGCGAAAATTTCGCGCAAGCGGTTTAATTAGCGAATCGCGATTCCTGTTGTTTCTCGAAACAACAGAGCACGAAAGGGTGGTTAATGAAACATTCCCTCCAAAAACACTTCGCCCCTCCCAAATCGCTTGTAATTTTCTTCGAGCTAAAAATACCTAAGTATCTGTTTTAACGTGATAAACGATCGTGAGAATAAGCGGGATAAGTGGCAAAAGTTATCCTTTATCTAGCAGGAGATTTGACTCTGATCGAAAACATCATCGTTCTCGGTGAAATAAGAATATTTGTCATTTTTATTGTTCCAGTGTTAACGATTGAAGGTTGATGAGAGAAGAGTCGAAAAAAAGATCCTAGTTTTATCTCGACCGTGTGGAAGAGGCTTGAAATTACGTTCCACGGAGCGGGGCGAATTATTTTTTAATAAGATGCAAATTCGGGGAATTTCGCTAAGAGATTACATTCCTCGGCCTCGTGCCTTAGCAATTATTAATCCCGTATTCAGCCGTATATATATAATTTCGATGACTCTGAACGCGTATTCCATTTAAAGGAAATGAAATATTCGTACGATTCTCTTTAAAATGAAATTCCGTTTTAAACTTTGAAACGCGTTGGAAAATATTTCACCCATTTTGCCAAAAATCAACGATAAATATCTCTATAATTCTTCGAAATTATGGCAAGAAAGGTTGAATTGGAAGGAATCGAGGTGTATTTATTCCATCTCCTCGATGCTCGATCCATCGAATACGAATAATCTTCTCGAGGGAAGAGAATCGATGCATCTCGCCTATAAATTCTTCGACAACACCGCTTTACCTCCGAGATAAACCTTGGATTCAAGGGTGTAAACTCTCGTTTTCATCCACCTGGCCTGGTAACACGTTATCCTGACACGTCATAACGCGCCAATCCGCGCGTTTGAAAATAGAGTAGAAAGAAAAAGAAAGAGAGAGAGAGAGAGAAAGAGAAAAGAGGTAAAAGAGTAGTTAGAAAGAGAAAAAGGAAAAAAGAGCGTTCGTTGGAATAGCAACATCTTTTTATACGCGGCGAAATGAGAAGCGTAGAGGGAAAAAGAGGAGAAAGAGAGAGAGAGAGAGAGAGAGAGAAAAGGAGGGATCCAGGTCATACTAGTCACGCGAATTTGATTCCACAGAGCGCTTGTTCCGCCTCGAACCATCCCTTTCATCCCCATAGCGACTTCAATGTCAAACACTTTACATCTGCGCGTGACAGACTCATCGATTCCCGCGCTTATTTCTTTCCGCTCCGCTTTTTCTCAGTCCCATAAAAAAAAAAAAAAAAAAAAAAAAAAAGAAAGAAAGAAAGAAAATGTACACCGAGTGTATCGGAATAACGCGTCTCGATACTCGGCCGTGATGATTTTCAATTAAACGTCGCGCTCCTCTCGATCAATCTCCCTTGAATGGAAGATTCGCACACTTTCTTCTCTCAATTGCGAATCCTTCGAGCGATATTGAACAAAGAAGAAATTGGATTTCAATGATATTTCAAAGTGGAAGTATATCGATTCATATACATATTTATATATTGGTAGAACAGATTTTTACCATTGAAATATTATTTGAATCTTCAAGTTTTTGATGTTTCTCGAAACATTTGCAATTGGAAAGCGTGTATTTTATTTTCTTTTTTTTTTTTACTGGTAATTTACAAGATAGGATATTAAAAAGTTGTACAAATTATAATTAGGCGAAGGAAGCAAGTCTAATCTAACCGAGGCACGCTATCAATTCACCGATAACACTAATAACGGGTATTGTTCCCTTTTTTTCCCTTTCAAGACCATGGTGTTCGATAAGAAAGAGAGAAATTCATTTGTTCGCGTTTCTATTTCAAGTCGGCCGGTCCCGCGACCGAAAGCAACGGGCACAATAGCCCCGCAGAGGACAAAGGGAGTATCAATCGTGGCGTCCAACCAACGAAACCGTGAAAAACACCCCACCGTCGTGATGAATTTCTAATCCTTGGAAATTTCCTCCTCCAAGAGGGAAAGAATAAAAATGGAGGAATGAACGGTGTATATATGTGTATGTATATGTATATACATTCGTGAAAACGGTGACACGTCCTTATTGAAAAGAATCCAAGAAGTTCCATCGAAAAGGGGGATGGATTTTGGTAACCAATAACTTGGATTCCTAGCTCTTTCGCGGATATAATCTCGATTCTCTCTTTCCTCATCTTTTGCTCCACTGTATTTCTCTCTATTTTCAAAAGAAACGTCTCTGAGAATCGCGAGAATGGAATAATACAAATGAACAAGAGATAGACGGTTCTTTTTATCATTTAATTCTTACTACGTTTTGGAAAGTTGTTCGTATCGATCAAATTTTAAACTCGTGTGTGCCAATTTTAAAAATTGGGCCACACGTGTTTCCATCAGTTCTTCTTTTCCAATACGGGCACACGTATTCTGTGATGAAGATAAATACTCTCAACTTTTTTTTCTAGTGTAAGATATATATCTTTATTGCAAGTAGATTTTAAATGACAATGACGAAACTAATAGAATAAGAATAAGAAGATTTAATCAAGATATTTCCTTCCTAAACCTAGATATTTCATCGAATCTCTTACTTTCCCGATACTTTCTTCGCCCAATTGAAAATGAAATATTATTATCTCGGATCAACGCGCTTTAGAAAAATTCCAAAAAAAGAATCTTTCGAACAGCTTTTAAAAGATAAGAAATTAGTAATTTCACGCGAATGCAACACACGAGAAGGAAGAGAAATATTCACCTGCATCCCCCTCTCCTAGGCTCGAAAGGGTCAAACTCGATTAACCGCGGGGGAAACACGGGGGTATAATATATTCTCTGTCGCTCGCGATATTATATTTCGCGGACGGAAGGATAGGTTGCTCCGTTCCGTGCTGGTGTGTGCTTCGTCGTTTAATCACGGCCGTGCAATTCAATTAAGAGCATTCTGAAAAATGTAATTTTTCCCCTCCCCGGGGCCATATTCGCGAGAGAGAGAGAGAGAGAGAGAGAGGGGGGCGGAATGCAATTATTTAGAGATGTAATCGTTTCTCTCGGCTTCGCGCTGACGCCGCGCTTAAAGAGAGCGCGATCTCTTATCCCGGATCCGGATGGAAAGAAGGAGGAAAGAGACGTAATTGGGTCGGACAAAACGGCGTGTACAACGCCTCTTCCGCCTTCAACTTCCGCCATTTTCCTAGGCCCCGTTGAATTTAATTGAACCTCCTCGAATTCTTCGAAGCTTCTCGAAGCTTCGAGGAAAAGAATTTTTCCGAAACCTTTTTTTGCTACAGATTTTCTCGATTCGTTTAAACGCTCGCGACGAAAGGAACGAAATTTTAGAAGGAAAAGAAATTGCGAAGGGGGATTGATCGAGTTGGAACGACGGGATAAAGACACGTAAGTTTCGTTAAGTTCGTTATTCGTTATGATGATTCGAGAAATTTTTCATTCTTGTCGAGTTATTCCAATTTCCATCATATCGTTCACTCATAATTGAAGTTGCTGTCGACACCCAAAAGCGAATTCTTCGAGCACGAGTGGCGCCATTTCCGGTTAAAATTTCCCAGATTCCACTCGGTCCATCACACCGTCCCACTTAAACGCGTGTCTCTGAATCTTCGATCGCGCGAATATTTATCCCCATGGATCCGATTGCCTCGATCCATCGCCACGGTTCCCCGATCTTTCGATGATTCCGTACATAAGGGGCCATCCTTCTCTTCCAGCTGACCAACGTGACGCGTCTCTTCCCTCGAACCGATCTTTATTATTCATGATTTCATGAATTTTCATTCTCCTCGTGGCTCCAGAGAGAGAGATTGCTCGTTACTTAAGCCGGGTATGGAAGGATGCGTGAGGAGGACGAGTGAATGTAAACGCACGGTCGAGAGAGAGAAAGAGGAAGAAAGAAATATATATATATATTCCGTGAACCGTAAAATTCGCCGTGGAGAAGGGAGAGGAAGGGGTGGCCCAGTAACGTTTGACGTCACCACGACAGACTTCGCCTCGCCCTTCCTCCCCTCTCTTGGCAAGAATGGAGGCGGCGTGACCAGGTGACCGATAATACCTCTCGGTTTCAAGGATGCGGAAGAATCGACCTCGTCTCGTCCACGACGACGATCATCCGAGGAATCGTCTTAAGGGAGGGAGGGGTTCTTTGCCTCTCGATGGAAAAATCAAACGGGATTCTCGCGAATCTCGAAAACTCGGAAGAGGAAGAGGAAAAAAGAGAAAGAAGAGAAAGAAAATCGTAATCGATCCGCAAGAAAATTTTCAACTCTTTCTGCAATTTCCGTTTCGCATCGAAACGCCTCTTTCATTTCGCGCGTTTGAGCGATAACACGCTCGACGGGTGCTCTCCACTCTACTCTTTTCGTCGCCTTTCACCGACCTCGACTCGGGATAAAAAAGGAGAGGGAAAAAAAAAAAAAAAAAAAGAAAGAAAGCGGGCAGCAGACCGGTTAGGTGTCGGAGACTTTTTGAGACTTTCGAGGGCGTAACGGCGTTATGAAAGCCCGGAAAAACGGCAACACGACAGCGTTGTGAAGAAAAAAAGGTTGAAAGATTGAAGTTTACACGCGCTAATCGTTTCGAGGGTGGAAGAACTTTTCAAGCTTGGATAAAATAGGGAAGATTAAGCGTCGGAATCTGATTTCGGATGGGGAGAGTGCATTAATCGAACGGAGGAAGAGATCACGTCGCGAATTACGATAGTGGGATGGACCCAATTCTCGTTCCCGTTTAACTATCACGTATATCCCCTCGAGGGCCTCGTTATTTCCGCGGCAAATGCGGCAACAACAGATGGAATGGTACTCGAGTAGAACGGAGAAGGATGAAATGCGACACCAGCAGGGATGAGGGTAGGATACGATGCTTTATAAGGAGATCTAAATCGGTTTCGTTGCGTTTTCTCCTGTTTCCGATGATTAAGTCCAAAATGAGTCTGGCTCCGTTTACTTTGATCTTAATTCTAATTCGAGATATTCCAGATATCCCCAGTTGTATCATGGATCCTTTAATGGACCTAGGGGATCTTCGAGGGTCTTTCGTTATCCGCCAATTGTTTCGATTCGTTTCGCGATTCAACGCCTCCGCTAAATCTTTCGTTAGAAACGGAAACGACCCGCTTTAATTCCACCTATACATATTCTTTGTAACTGCCTTTATTCACTGTCCAACTTGGACAGATTTACTTCACTTTTCTCCTTACGATATCACTTGTCTCATTCGATTCCATTCGTCGATAGTTTCGCTTCGCTTCGTCCAACCACGTTCGCTCTCCCGCCCCGCCACGAGAGAACCGTCTCGCTCTGATCAATGTCGCCCCACTTATCCCGCGAATAATGAAACTTATAATAACCAAATGAACACGTCTCGTCCTTAATTGAAATGCAAATGGGAATGCCTTACAGTGGCCGGTGACGAACAAGTTATTTCACCCCTGTCCGCGGGCGAAGGGAGGGAGGGAGGCATCGTCCCATTTCACGGCAGCAGAGCGTTTCAAGGAGAGGAGGCCACGCCGTAAATTAAATTGAATTAGACTTTAACGCGCGCGTAATACTCACACGCGGGTCGTTTCACGTTTCCAGGCACGCCAACGCCCACGACTTTTATGAGGAACGGCTCCCATTGTTGAGGCAACGTAACCCAGTTCGTAACGCCGACCGCGTAAAACTTGCTATTACGGGGAACAACGATCGAAAAACTTTCGGACGGAGCGCGGAAAAAATTACGGATGCCGTGTTTCGAGCCCGTTTTCGAGGGGAACTTGGACTTGTCGCGAGGAAACTTGCGAAGAAAAGGGAAATATCAAGCGTAACGTTTATTCCCTTCTCCCCCAAAAAGAAACAATATGATTAAATCGAGAATAGGATGAAATTTTCCTCCTTTAGTTATCTTGAATCACAACGATACTCGAGTCGAGTTGAACCCGTTCACCGATCGAAAAGGCGCGATCTCTGATTTCGAATGTGGTGGGAGATCGAGTTAATCGAGATTTACCGCTCGCTTGAACCGTTGGCCGTTGGGTTTCTGTTCCAGCTTTCAGAGGACATAGGCTACGTACTTTACTCGGCGCTCGGCAGCTTCTACATCCCGTCGTGCATCATGGTGTTCGTGTACATACGCATTTACTTCGCAGCGAAGGCGCGGGCGCGCCGCGGGATCCGGAAGCCGCGTCCACGCGCGGTCGTTCCGCCCGAGTCGCCGGACGTCAGGCAGACGAGCTTCACGCAGAGCACGCCCGCCACCGAGGGGAAGAAACCGCCTCCTGGCTCCGCCATGGAGAACGTCGCCACTATCGAGAACCAGCCCGTTCAAATACCCATCGTCACGTGCGACTTTGCCAGCGACGTCAGCACCTCCGAGGCGGATCCCGGAGGGGGGAGCAGTATCCCCATGGAGGAGAAGGACACGCTCAAGGTTCGCAATCACTCTGTTACTTCGCTTCTTCTTTCGAGAACTTCATCAAAATTCCTCCAATTCGATCGAGTTTAAAAACAAAAGAGAGAAATCCACGCGTGTCTTCTCTTCGATAAGAATAAAAATTTCGAGTAAAGACGATATATCGAATAATTTTCGATATATTCTCGTACAACGAGGAGGGTGAAAGCGTAACGCCAGCTACACTTACGGGGAGGAATGAAAATGTTCCTTCTCTGTTACTTGGTATTTCACATTGGTGGAATGCGATATTGTCGAACAAATATTATTCCTCGTTATCCGAGAATATTGGAGCAAGTTGTTCGACTCGTATTCCCGAATATTTATATCTTATTTTTCCTCTCAATTTTCCTCATCCATTCCGTAACGTCAAACATCTTTCCAAGCCTTTCCTCTAACCTAAGTGGTAGCAGATTCTCAAGCCTTGGAGACACGCGAGACACCTGTCTCCGCGCTCGTATCCCGAGTGCACTTACCCAATAACTTCAGTCTCGTGGCGGGAATCTGAATAGATCCGGTTTGACGTTACAGTCACGAACGCCCTCCTCGAGATCCTCGTGCACAGCGTAAAAGCGGAGTCCGTAAATCTGAGAAATTGGATTTCGGTTTCGTCGTGTACCGATCCCTCTTTTTTTTCTTTATCGTTGCTGCGTAAATTCGAACTCACCGGAGTTCGTAAATCGAAGATATCCCTTACATTCGTAGATATTATTGAAGATACTTATAGAATGTACGAGGTCGATTATTTTAATTACTAGTCGAACGAATTCAGCGTATAATCGTTCGTTGATCTTTGGGATAAATTGGACGCGCTGAATTTCACTTTTCTTCGGTATATAGAAATTACTTTAAAGATTCTTTGACATACGTCTCGTGAGAAAAGACTTATTCGATCTTAAATCTAAAAAAATCTCTTGATTTCTTCCGATTCATCGAGTGACCCGTCTCGTCGACCAATTCCAAAACGTTCTCAATAATTTCCCTCTCCCCTTTCCGATTCTCTCTTCTACTCCACCACGATTTATCATCTTCAGATTCTTTGAAATCGTGCGAATCTGTTGGACAGGTGACGATGCCGGTTCCGGTGCAAAAGAGCAGCCTGAAGGCGACGCTGTCCGTGAACGGTGACGGGCAGTCGAGCGTCCCGTCCCGATGCAGGGCGCCCAGCGTCGGTATCGACGTCGACATGGTGTCCGAGTTCGATCCGTCGTCGTCGGACAGCGGCGTCGTTTCGAGATGCGCGGTCGTGAAGCCGCTCAAGCTTCGCCTCTGCCAGCCCATTTTCGGGCGCAGGAACATCGGCAAGCTGAGGAGGGAGCACGGGGGGGACGGGGGGCGGGCGTCCGGCAAGGACGACACGGGAGGCGAGGCGAAGTCGTCCAAGCCGCGGGACCCGGAGAGAGAGAAGAGGAGACTGGCGAGAAAGAAGGAGAAACGAGCCACGCTGATACTTGGCTTCATAATGGGCAGCTTCATCGCTTGCTGGCTGCCATTCTTCGTCCTCTACATCGCGAAACCTCTTTTCCCAAACGTCAAGATACCGATCCAGGCGTTCGTGATCGCGTTCTGGCTAGGTTACATGAATTCTGCCCTAAACCCCTTCATTTACACCGTCTTCAACAAGGACTTCCGCCGAGCGTTCCGCAGGATACTCTTCAAATAATCCCGTCGTCCCTGGACGAACGTTCGCGAGCCAGTTCTTCCAGGTAAAAGAAACGAGAATCGTGGGGCGTGCGGATCGCTCTCGCGATTGGACCGGGGTGGAACGTCGATCGTAGGATCAAGCAAGAGCATTTGAGAAGGAGACGCGTTATTTCTCTTTCTCTTACGTATACAAAGTGCGCGTCAATTGTCGATACGATGGATTGGACGATTCGTTCGAGACGAGAGAAACGTTTCTCGAGAAGGTTTCTTCTTGAACGAGCGCGAGCGCGTCTTTCCAGGAGTTAAAAAGCTCGGCTGAAAATTCGACGGCTACGTCGAACGACGATGAATCTCTCGAATCTCGAGAATGTAATCGGGCCGCGAACGGTGTTTCGCCAACAGCTGCCTCCGCAGCTCGGATACGCAACCTCCGACTGGTCGTCGATTCGACGCGACACCATCGAGGACGGATGGAATTCGAATTAATCCATCGAGAGAGCGAAAAGACGTCAAAGATCCGTTCCTCGATTTACGAAGATCGCGAGATCGAGCCTTCTCCATCCTCGCCCACCTCGCCATCCATCTTCCCTCCCGAGGAGGAAGAGAAGAAGAGAGACAGGAAACGCACACCTCTTTCTCCGATATTCCGTATGTGGCAACGTTCCTTGCACGGTCCGATTGTAAAATTAAAATTTCGTCGCGACAATCCACTCAATTATCGATGTGTATCGTGAATATGTAGATATGTATAGCATATGCGTGTGTGTATATAATGCCCCGCCCCCCGCGTAATTTTCCGTATATCAAAGATATATATATATATATATCTTTAATACGAATCGTAGGGGAGCGTGAGTGAGAAAGAGAACACCTCTGTCGCGTCTAGTTTCGCTCGATTTCACGTCGAAATTATTCTTCGATTCGTGGCTCGTGTATTTGAAATTTTCGATGCGCGAGTAATCGGATACGAAGTTTTCTTGGAAGAGAGAGAGTGAGTGAGTGAGTGAGTGAGTGAGTGAGTGAGTGAGTGAGTGAGTGAGAGAGAGAGAGAGAGAATCGCGACGCGCGCGTGTGTGTGTCAAGGAGGATGAAAAGCGATGAAAGGAAGAGAAAGAGAGGAGAGGAGAGATTTCTCTCGATCGAAATGATTTTTTGGGGAGGAACAGCGCGAAACTGATGATTTCCACGATATTTGTGTACGCGATCGGGAGGCACGATCTCGCGGAGGGACGAGGATCTCGAAGCGAGATGAAGGGAGCGAGAAACGATGATCGTCATTGTAATCGAATAGAAGAAGCATGTTTCTCCTATTATAAATATAGGCCCGTACGTCACACACCGCGTTTATTAAGGGACGGTTTACGGTTGTTTAATCGTGTAATCCACCACGTCTTTTTTTCCAATTTTATCTATTTAAGGAATAAGAAGAAGTGAGAATGGCGAACATTCGTACGTATTATTAAAATGACGAAAAAAAAAAAGAAAAAAAAAAAATCGTAGGAATTTTTCCAGTTTAAAAAATCGAATGGGAGGAGGGGGAGGGGGAAGAGTGCGGAGAAGACTTCGATTCTGATTATTTTGGACGATCGATTTTGGGATCGTCGGTGGGGATATTAGATGGTGGAAATATTAAAAGCGGGCAGGGGTGCGTAGGGGTTAATAACCTTGTGGCCAGTATCGGCCAAGCATTCGCAGCGTCGAAGTGTTATTGCGCATTTAACGTCACGCATCAGCAATAAACAAGTAACAAGTTGTTTATATACGAGGGAGGCATACGTATTTTGCAATAAAATGAAATTGAACAAACACCTAGTTAATAATAATTATTATTCGTGCCACTATCGAGAAGAGGATACGGAAGAGTTGCTGTTGTCGTTAAATGGACGCGTTCTAATTAAAATATGTACAATAGAATTCCATTCAACCGACACTCCATTCAACGGAACGAAATTTTCGTAATTAAGCGAACTCTACCCGAGAGTTTTCTATTATCTGGATTAGTTGTTAAGCATCGCTCGAATCATACGTCTCTGCTACAAATGAAAATATAAATACAACGACGAAATAAATAGAAGGACGAGTTCATGTTGATTCGAGGAACGCGTTACGATTAAATTCACCTACGGTCAATTATAAAGATCTGATATCCATCTTGAGAATTTTTATTTCACCACACAAATGCGTAGAGCATAGGGATTATATGTGGAGCGATTGATTTTTCCACGAAGAATCACCTTCGAATCGACATTTTTATCATTTTTCATGCAATTTCGATTGAAAAATACTTTTTCTTTTAAAAACAAGTATGTTAAAAGGATAAACTTGAAACTCAAAGTGATATTATACGCTATTAGAAAATTTCTCTGTGTATAATCCATTGCGATCCACCATTATATCTCATAATCTAAGCTTGAATTCTGTAATTTATTTGAAAATCACAACGAGCGAAGGAATTCAGTGAACAATTACACAAACTCCATGTGAATGGAATTCTACCATACAAAAATACGATATATATACCATTGAAATCCCACATTTATTCGTTCTCGCGTCGTTAAACGTGCGACGAGGTTAAAAATTTCGATTTAGGACGAAAAGAAGAGGAACACGTTTGTTTGGCAAGGATAAATTTCGATATATGAAATATTCAATTTGGTTACTCCCGTTTAAAGATAAACACCGGTGTTTTATTTGTTTATTGACGCCGCCAACACGAAGGAGAGAGTTGCGCCGTTTCAATTATTACGCAGCATTACGCAATGTTTGTGCGCCAATTCGCGATCGTTTTATAATTTACCTGCTCGTCGAGATATCGAATCTATCCTCGAAATCGATCAAGCTTAATGGCTTAAAAATCTGTCATCTCCTCTTTTTTCAATCGCAGTAACACTTTGCATAAATTGTATTAACTTTTAAACTTTTAAACTTTTAAAAAGATATCTGAAATCGTACATTTTTATTTGGAGATATAATTTTTTGAAATTTGGCGAGATCGAGGAGCCGAATTTCAAAAAAACCAAAATTCGATTGATCTTTTGCACTCCATTCTTTTTCCCTTTGAGGAGACATCGTGGCGAACTTGGATATTAAGGAAACACAACGAGATACTTGTGATCACATCGTGCAAAGGATTAAAAATTGCGACGAACAAAACGATACTTGTGAAAAAGAAAAGGAGACACAAAAATAGATATTCAAAATTTGGAGAGTTTCGAGTTAGAAAAAATAGCGAAAAGGTTTCAAGATTCGTGAGAATTGTTGACCGAATTCTCGAAATTCTCGAATATTTCAATAACTTTCCTTTCTTCTTGATTAATTTTTTCGAAATTGAAGTTGCACGCAAACCACTTTTTCACGAACGCGTGGCCGAAACATGGGCACACTTTCTCCACCGACAGAGATCCGTCGAAACGAATCAAAGAGGAACATTGCTCGTAAATCGAAAAAACGGCCCCACCCACGGCGTCGGGACAAAATTTCGGGAAACAATTTCCCCTGGTACTTTTCCACCGTTGCATTCAATCTGCCCTTTCTATTTCGCAGATTAAAGATCATCCCCGTCGTTTGGAGGAATAAAAAAAATTACTCTCCAATTTCTGTGTGAAGGTAACGGTTCGAAATCCGGCTATTTTCGGTCCGGGATTAGGAGTTAAGAGCCATGATACGTTTCACGCGGCCAACACACGCTCGCCATACCGTACCCCGAACACTGCTTTGCGAACGATCTTGTACAAATTGCGGGACGAAATTTCTGTTCAGAAGTGGACAGCTCCGTATTTTGGAAAAGAACGAATCGAAACGTGGTATTAAATAAGAGAAATTTCATTCGAACGTTTCTATAGAACTCTTTTCGAACTAGAACTCTTTTCGTTTATGCGAAATTTTAATAACGTTCGATTGTTAGCTGATCGAGCTTACATCACACGAATATATATATATATATAATTTATCAAGTGACAATTATACCTGTGTCATCGCTTTTCACTCGATTCTCAAGTAATAAATATTTATTCCTTACGTCGATGAGATATAAGATCGATAAATTAACGACAATTCTACTTTTCTTTTAGAGCCCGTTCATTCTTCCTGAGCCTGTTCGATATCGAATTTCATTCGAATAAAAATAATTCGTCGAAATTCTGTTCGAATTACGCGAACAGCTTTATTGATTAAAATTTAAAACGAATTAAAATGAACTTTAATTATCGACAACTCCGTCGTAAATAAAGTTTTTTTTTTTTCCAGTCCGAAAAAACGAGTCCATTTTCCGCGTAACATTGGCTCGATGACCAGTGGCGTCTAATTTACGAATCAACCGCGGCCTCTTCGCAGCCGGCCCCCGGCCGCTGTACATATGCGTGCACACGCAACGAGCTACAACGCGATAAATCAATAAACCGTGCACACATACGTCGCGATGCACACGTGCGCCTGTGGCTTTCTCCTGCATGCCGCGTCATCTCTCTGTCTCTTTCAAGCTCGACGCGTTGCACGAGTCTAACTAGGGCAAAGTGTCGAGAGGGAACGGACAAACGAGACGTATTCCTCCAGTGTATCAATAAGAGCCGATAAGATTGAGTAACTGGATGGATTATTAAAGTATGGATCGATGAAGAACGAGATACGGTTTCATAGATTTTTTTCTCGATTTTTGTTCAGACAAAACGGATTGAAAAAGTATTTGATGTATAATTTTTCGAAACGCATTACGACTGATCAACGTGGAAGAATAGCAGGGAGGGGATTTTTTACAGTCGATTTATAGAAAATTGATTTCAAATGTTTCGAGAAACGTGACAAGCATTGGTTATTTTTTTTTTTATCGAGAATGGGTGTCGGGTTTCGAAAGTTCTCGCCAGTATTTTATCAAACGGAGATTGCCCGAGTAACAGTAAGTTTTATCTTCGCGAAGCCGATGTCCGAGAATTCTCGAGAATTTTACTTCACCGTTTCGTCTCGAGAGTGGACGTTCTTTCTCAAGTGGACGATACCGGAATTGACGATGATTGTTGTTCGAGAATAACTTTTATCTTCAAAGTGATTCTCGAGAGATTAAACTTCGCGTAAGGATCCGGTGAGAATAATTTGAGAATTGCTCTCGAGACCGAAGAAACTGAAGCTATAAGCTTTATATATCGATCCGATTTTCCATATTTTTTCCACTTCGAAAATGTAACATCAGAAATTAAAATACGGAGAAAAATGGACGGATTTCGCGATTTTTTCCGATATTCCAAAGAGGAATCCTCCTCCAAACCCTCGTCCAATCCCCGGCCTTCGCGAAATATTACATCGCATACTTTGTAAATCTTCGTATTAGACGGACGACCGGATTCTCGGGAATTTATCGTGCACGAAATAAAAGGGCTGGAGATGAGACCTCCCTCCCCTCTTCCCCTTTTCCAGAGATATTATGTTACCCGTACGCGTAAACGAAAGCCGGATATGGATACGTGGTAACCGAGCGGAATTTACGTTCTAACCGCGAGACAGGATGCACGGTAATATTTTAGACGATCAAGCATCGATGCGTCGCGCTTTTCTCTCCTCCCTGATCGTCTCCCCAACGCTCTGGTATTTCCAATAGCTACACGTATCTCACTACGAATCTCGTATGAATCACGTTTTCGATCGCGTTTCGATTTATTTACAAGTGATCGAGCTGGAGAGACAGAGATGCCTTTCGCTTCTCGTCTCTTCTTCAATTTTTCTTCTTTCAGTTTATTTTATTCTATTGTTTTTTTTTTCTTTTCGCGAAGTTGTGAATACCTCGCCGTGTTTCTCCTTCGAAGAACGAAAATCGTGGAAAAAAAGATTCTATCTATCTTTAAAAGATCTTTAAAAAGCGAAGGATCGAGATATATAATATCGCGGTATATAGGAAGGGATGAAAGAATCGTCGAAACGTTTCTCCTCGTTGTTAGTTTCTTAATTAGATCGATGTAAGTTGTAAAACGGAGCTATCGAAACCGAGATTCGATTTTTTCCTGTAAACAAACGAGTAACAACTACTCGTGTAAGATATTTGCGTAAGATTTAAGATTGATGAAAAAAAAAAACTTTACGCTAGCGTGTAAAAATGGAGGCTTGCTTCGCTGAGAGCGAGGAGAATGGGGGTAGAAGAAAAAGAAAAAAATTTAAAAAAAAAAAAAAAAAAAAAAAGAAAGAAAGAAAGAAAAAAAAAGGGGAGAAAATACCGTGAATCCGTAAAAAGCAACGTACTAAGTAATTATGAATAACGTAATGCCGTTTACCAATTAAATATTGTTAACGAAAACTACGTGTACGTCGGCGATCTCGCCTTAGGCGGTCGGCCGAGATTTTTTGCAAACCAAATTTTTTCCATGAATCTCTCTGTGTGTGTGTGTCAGTAACTTAATTATCTTACCATACGTACACACGATGTTAAATTAAGCGGTAAGAAATAAGAGAAATTTTACATTTTTCGAAGCGTGAACGAAGGATTTTAACACGAGGACGAGTAAAGCCACGTGTACGACGGAAGGGAAAGCGATTTCGATGGTGTTAATTCAATTAAAACAAAGAAAAAGAAAAAAAAAAATGTTAGAAAAGAAATATGTTTTAAGAAGCAAGAACGATCATTCTAATTAATTAAAATTAATATTCGTAACGTTCGTACCGTCTTTGAATCTAAGCGACGTAATAATCGCGACACGTTGTCGAGAGAAATTAAATAATGAATTAACGAACGACACGATACTTTGTATTTATACACATTGTACACAGATATGTATATTGTTACTAATATTATTCTTATTATTATTAACAGATTACCATTATTCTTATTATCGCCATTTATCATTCTCGTTCTTATTACCATCGATCATTCTTATATACACACACACGTATATATATATACATATAGTATACATAATATTTAAATAATCCAGCGTCGCCCTAAGGATCCAACGATCGAACTTTGGAATTATTATTTCTTAACCGTCGAGCGGCCATCACCCCTTTGATTTTGAGACAGAGCGAGATCGTTCGTTTACGTCCAAATTCTCCAAAATATTCCAAGCATCAGAAGAGTCTTGGATTCACGCGATCACGATCAGACGCGTTTAATCGTTCGATTCATCTTCCGGTAACGCAAATTTCCGAGAATCCCTTCTCCTTGCTACAACCAAGAGAGAAACTGCTACATTTCACTCCGAATCACCGGCTAAAAAGTTGAATTAATTATCTCTGGCAACCCAGACTTATCGACCCTCGGTTGCCTCCAACTTCGTAAACTTTATATTCGGATAATCTTTCCATTAATAATACATTTACGGAGAGAATTTATGCAAACTAAACAGTCAATTGAATTTCCACCGCATTAAATGTATAACTATTTGCGATTTCAACACACACATATATATATATATATATATATATATATGTAGAATAATTAATTTGACCTCCATTTTCCTCTTCTTAAAGTTCCATCCTCTCTATTTACGATTATTACGTTAAAACGAAATGTTTGGACAATTTGAAATACGTTTAATTTAATTCCCACAGATCGTATCGTATCTTTAAATTGGCATAGGTTTCGTGAATTAATTTAATTTTGTTAATCGATTCGATAAATTATTTAATTTATATAACTTTCGTTCAACTTTTGATTTCAATATATCTTTCTAATGATAATATTATTCAATGGTAAAAATGGTAAATAAACGGAATAATCCAATTAGATTCTGAGGATATTTTGATGAAAAGGGTTAACAAAATGTAATTTTTGAGAAATAATCCGAACGATCTCGCGCTAGGGGCCGCGAAACGATCTCTATCGATAATATATTGGAGCAATGAAATCACTGTGATATCACTAAAACGCTTTCAAGGTGTGTGTTGGGATCGACGATTACTACCATACTCGCCAGGCTGGTTACGTTTCTAATTAATTAATTGCAAAAATGGATTAGATATTTGTGAGAAAGGAAAGACAGAGAGAGGGGGGGAGAGAGAGAGAGAGAGAGAAAGAGAAGAAAATAAGATTTATGGTATTCGATTATCGTAAATTATTGTAAATCATATTATATTGTATATACGTATATATACTTATAATATATACATATACATATACACATAGAGTGTATCGATATTACGGATTACTATTAATATCACTAAAGACTACTGTCATCGTATTATTACCGTCGTTGTTAGCCGACATTACTATCGATGCAACAAGTTCTACTGTCTAATAGCGTTGTTCGTCTGTCGCGAAAAAAAGAGAGTGCAGGATACGCAAGATCAAAACCGGGAACTAAAATACAATTAGCCGAACGATACGATATTTCTGTCAACGATGTTTTAGTAAAAATCCCGTTTCCGGTTCGCGATGATCATCCTAGAGATAAAAAAACTCGCATTCTCTGCCGGAAACGCGACCAAGGACAATCGGTTCCGGTTCGTTCCGATTATTCTTCGAATATAGTAGAGTATTTTTAATGTACGAGCCAATGCTGTTCAGCAATTGTCCGGCGGTCAACCTCGGCCAACATCGGTGAGTCTCGGCCAATTTCGGACAGTTTCGGCAATGCTACAGGCCCGCGTAAGGTCTTAAGCTTCTACTACTACGCGAATCGTCTGCCTTTAATCCTTTGTCCTCGATTCTTCTCGTAGGCAAAAAACTATATAACACTGAACAGCAGTGGCGTATATAAGCGAATAACGATTTTTCTCCGAAATTGCCATCGATCGCCGATAAAGGAAAAGAAACGAAGGAGGCGTTGTGTAATCCGTTGAAAATAAAAATGAAAAGAAAAAAAAAAAAAAAGAAGCTGAGAATTATATCCAGTGACAATAGCGAGGACGACGATTAAACGAACTGTCAACGGTCGAGATTATCCGAAGGGCGATCATTGCGAGGTGAAAAACCACGATGTTGTTCAGTTGATTCGCAACTGGAATGGAATTTAACGAGCGTATTCGTCCGTGTTCCGAAGCGCAGTTTCATTCGGACGCGCCTCGAGGCAATCGGAAAAAACAATTTTTACCTTTCGCACGGTCGCCCTTCGCAGGGATCAGGCTCGATCGCGTGGCAACGAGCGCTCTTATTCTGTTCTATGAACAGACACCATCGTTCGCCGGACGTACGCCTCGATCCGGGAATAATCGATCACCTTGTGCGCTGAATCTGGTAATTCAAATTGTTCAACGAAACTTCGAATACAATTATTCCACTGATATAAATAATTCATTGTCATGTTTGATCGCCGATATCCGTTTTAATCCGATTCGTACACAACGAGAAGTGTGCAATTTAATACATTCTCGGATCGAGGATTTCACTGCGTTGCGTGTTGCAGAACGATTGGAATTTGCGACACCTGAGACAACACCTTTTCGATTTTATACTCCCGAGGATAATCTAAGCGCTGTCCAACGAGGATCGCCACTACCGTTAACCCTTATGCCTGTACCCGAAATCATCGACATCACTCGATCCCGTTATTCTACAAAAAACTGTAATTTTGAAATCGATGAAAGCAGATGAAAGAAAATAGGCGAGGGTAGAAAATTTATATACCTACTGCGATTCAAATGTATTCGATAGAGCCATAATACCGCAGTTACCGTTCAAAATACAGTAAAAATCCGATTCTCTATTGCTACAGTCACGAAAAGGTCAAGTTATTTCGAGGTCTGCGATGTCAAGTATTATATCTCGAAAAGCATATTTACCCTTTCTCTCTCTCTCTCTCTCTCTCTCTTTCTCTTTAATACAAACTTCATTTTGGATACGCTGCTATATAAGAATTATCCATCTAAAGATCTTCTATCCCGTGCAGATAAAATGGTATCGACATAAGGGTTAAACCACCGATCACTTCGAAACAATGCTTGAACAATCATGCAAGAACGATTCGATACGAAACGATCACGCCGCGATACGAACGTTCCCCCGTCACCCCTTTCGACCTTTCCTCCTGCTCGAGAACGCGAGGTCGTGTCGATCGATGTGTAAATCGGGGTGAACACCTCCGTTCCAGATCTATTCTAAGCGCTAACTAAACTAATTCCCTTGGAACGGGGTAACGAAACAGTACCAACCATCTCCCCCTCATTCGAGAAATGCACACAATTCTAAATCAAAATTTCCAATTACCGCTAAGTCACGCTAAGACTCATCGATCACTATATATATGGCGCCTATGCATAGGCGACCGATTTCCGTTTTTATTTTTTAAACTATACTGTTCTATCTACCGCGAGAGAGCGACGATTTATCCTTACTGGTAGTTGAGTTGGAACAAGCTTTCGATACTCGTTGTTTAGTGATTAATTGTAAAAAAAAGGTTTTTCGAGAGAGAGAGAGAGAGAGAGAGAAAAGAAGAAGAACACGTTCTCTGACACTGCGAGAAAACAGGCTGAGCGGAAACTAACCTAATGCGATTCAACAACGCGAATCGATTTTTCTACCTTCTCTTTATTCCATCTCGTTTTCTCTTCAAAACGCGTGGAATCATTATTCTCGAAACGCGATTGTTACGTACGCAGCAATAGAAAAATCAGCCTACTTCGTAATATTCGTACGTCATATACACACGCACACAGGTCAGGTCAACCTGAGAACAACTTTCTTTCGAATTTTCGTCACGTGTTGGTAAGAATCCGTGACGACGTGAACGAGAAATTTATGTTTTTGTAATCGATGGAGTGATCCTGTAGAACCAAAGCAATTCGAATTGTTTTCTCCATAATTTTTGTACGATACGAAGTAGTTGATTAACGTTAGGATTATTAAATGGATCGAAATTTTTGTTGTGTATTTACGAGAAACTAAAATATATAAGTGAAAAAAGAAGAACACGCGAAGTATCTTAAATAAAATATTGATTACGATTGCTCTGAAGAATGAATCTAATTTTTATTCATAGATTCTATTTCTACAACTCTGACGATTCCGATCGCGTAGATCTGAATGACAATTGATAAAGTATCTTAAAGTACTTAATTACAAAAGAATTGTTATTTGAAGAACTTGGATATGACAATTAGAACGAAACAAACAACCCCTATTCTAATAAAAACTAATCGAGCTCTCAAAATTTCCAAAAATTCCAACTCTTCAACATTCACGGATTCTTACATCGTCGTGCACTACGAGACACCGTGTGGACCGGAAAGAACACCAAAAACCGCGTAAACGCAATGTTAAACGCTTCGTTTCGAGGCAAAAAGTAAGAACGAAACAAACGAAAAAAAAAAAAAAAAATAAAAAAAAAAAGGCGATTCAACGGAAGAAGCAATCTCGATGGGCGCAGAAATTCGTTTCACGTCAAGTTTAATCTATAAAAGTCTTCCATTCCTTCCTCAACGTGTATTCGTCTACGTGTATTCTGATTGGTTACCGAGAGAGCGAGCGATGAAAAATCGGCGAAAACTGGGGGAGGCCGAGCGCATCCGACCGGTTTCCCGACAAACTCTCGAGGTCCGACCGGAAAATCGATCCGATTCTCTCCATCCTACCCCTCCAAATATTTACCATCCTTAATTTTAGGAAAATCACAATTTGGCGGCGCGCCGAATTTCGGCCAGATTTAACGCAACGTAACAACTTCGCGCGAAACACAACCCGTTAATTGCATTTTCCATGCTCAAATATTTTCGTCCGGTTACAATCGGTTGCATGCGAGAGCGTATGCAAACGGAGTAAGGGAAAATACACGCAAAATGCTTCAGATAAAGTAAAAGTTCGACGCGATACTTTTATTAAGTAATTAAAAGAATTGCGTAAATTGTTTCCTTTCCGAGAACATACAATGAAATAGAATTAATACTTTTTTTTTCCGTGTTTGCAAGTGTTTTGAGAGCAATTTCCTTCGTACAAAGGCTTTTTCCTATAAATTGATAGAGGTTAGACATTCGTTTGTAATGATATTGTTTCTTTATCGAAAAATATATTTTCAGATATATATCGCGCGTTTATCCTTAATCTTTACGAAAATTAGGATAAGGCGATATAAAGAAATTGGATCCAGTATCCAGTTCTGAAGCATTCTGTGCGAGAAAAGAAGGGAGGGGGAGGAGAGGAGAGCGGAGTGGACGATCGAAAATTCGCTGAACTACGATGGAAAAAAAAGAAAATAAAGGAAATCTCGTCGGAGGGAAAACTAATTCCGGCCGGCGAGTGTAATCGAATCGGTGTAAGTCGGTTACGGTGATTCGGACCAGTTTTCGATTCCGATTCCCACCGTGGAGAGACAATAACAGTTCAAGGAATATAATGGATTTTATACGAGGCGATCCTCCTCCTCTGGTCCGCGTCGCTCTTTCAATTTGTTTGCGGCTATTCGCGGAGAAAAGACAAGACCGGAGAATGGAGAGCCGCGTCTAATTTCACTTCGTTAGGAAATTCGTTCTTGTTTAATGAAGTTATAGTAATTCACGGACAGACGAAGAATCGTGGTGTTCGTCCTGTATCGCAAGCTGTTTGCGTTACCCGTATTTACAATTTGTGATACAAAATATAACTTTGCATCGGTATTTCTTTTTTCGCAAATTTAAAAAAAAATCTACCAAGAGACATAAAAATATATAATGTTATATGAAACGTCGTGAAATTTATGTTTAACCACAAGATCTTTTGTAAAGAGAAACATTCAATGGAGGCTAACATAAAATGGATTCTAGACGGACAAAAGCTATTTATGAAATGAATTAACCCTTTTTTCAATAATCTAAATATATTTCACGGACGTAGACCGTTTTTTATTTAACAAAAGGCGAATATTCGCGAATTTGAAAAAGAAAGAGAGGGAGAAAGAGGGGGAAAAAATAAATATCTTAGAATCTTTTAATTAAAGTAAAACGGATAAATAAATAAAGAATCGTAGAAAAAGATCGTATTATCTCCGGACTCGACAATACCGTAATTTATCATGCGAAAAAATAAGCCAGATGCTGCAGTAATCGGCACGAATATTCCAGTCGACCTCGACTGCCGGGTGCCCGAGGTAAATCGATTTCAGCGAAACTCTCGGCCGTCCACGAATAATAGATCCATTCCCCCCTCCCCTCCCCCGTGAAAAAAAATTTCACGCAATTTCGTTCACGTGATTAAAATCGTTTCGCGGTTTCCCGTGGCGCGCGGGCGAAACGGAACAACGAGCAGGAACAAAGAGGGGGAGAATAGATGGATTTTTTTCAAGAACGAAAGCTACTTGTTGCGTGGCGCAGAACCAATGAAATTTCTGGTGAAAATTTAACGAATGTATTCGCGAGAATACACGTATACACGTCGACGAATTACTCCAATACCCACAGAGTTTCCAGATTTTTCGCAATTTTCGGGAAAAATTGGGGGGCCGATAGAAACGGGGGAAAAAGAAAAAAAAAAAAAAAAAGAAAAAGAAAAAAAAATCGATAGCGCCGCTCGAGTTCGAGGAATCGACTCGAGATTATCTCGTGGTGAACCGGCGATTCCGCCACGATCGCGGAAACCGCTCGACCGATCTTATTTCCTGGATAAGTCCTGCTCTGAAGCGGACAACGGACGAGAAAAGGGAAGGAAATCGAGGGAATCTCGCGTCTCGAGCTCCCCGATTTTTCACCTCGTCCTCTCCGTCCTGCCTGCGGGAGAATCGCTTATCGCGGATAAATCAGAGCCACCCGTGATTTCTCCCCTGTGTGTGGTCGCGAAACGTGTTTCGTGAAGTGGAAAGAAGGGGAGGGAGGACGAAGATCTCTTTGGAAAGGAAAAAGAAGAAGAAGAAGAAGAAGAAGGAAAGAAGATGAAGAGGAAGAAGGAAGAAGAGTTAGGTCGAAATGGAACCGTCGTAAACCGAGTGTCTGAGATTACGATCATTAGGAGAAAACCGAAGCAACTTTATGTACAGTTGTGATAATTTTATGGTTGACCATGTGATAATAAATATTGCGTTTGTAAATAAATATACGGGACACACGATATATCGCCTTAGTTCGTTCGAATATATATTGTACAGAGTTGTTTAAGTACGGATTTTATCTTATATAGACGAGAAAAAAAAAGGATTTCGAGGATATTGTTGAGATTGATTTGAATTGTATATCGAAATGTTACAGCGATTCTATAGTATATACATACATATATATATACGTACATATATATATATATACATATAAAACGACGATTGTTGTAATTATTTCTTCGAGATTCTCCGCGAGCGAGGGAGAGATTTTGAAGGGGGAGGGGAGTGAGGAGAGTGAGAGGTCTGATTAAGAGGCGATTAAGAGAGAGACAATGGACCCGGTTCTCCAAATTGGGTCAGAGAAAACAGGTACTTCGGTACGGCACGATCTACTCTCTAGCGTTTCTTTTTTTTTTTTTTTTTTTTTTTAAGAAATGAAAGAAGGCTTAAGTGTAGCGAGGAGGGAGAAAGAGAGAAGACGAGAAGGGTGATAATTAAACGGGACGCTTTTGGAGGAGAAAAAGAACGAATGAAATAAAAGGGGCGAGCGGAAATAAAAGGGTGGAAATGAAAGAGAAAATTTGGAAATATCGAAGCGATTTTACTCTGGTCTATTACGTTGTGCTACTACGAATTGCCTGTTTTTACAGCAACCCCGAAAACTCTATCGATTGAGCCCGATCGATCGATCGATCGTCGCCGATTCGAATCAATCGATCGTTCGTGAAACCGTTTAAGAAGGAATATACGAGTACCACGATGTATACTGGCATTAAACGAAAAGGAATTATCAGTATATTGCGACTTTGTTTTATAAAAGAAAGACGAGAAAAAAAATCGAATCGAAACCGTGTTCATCTTTTCTGATTTATCCTCGTTACCCATCATTCTTCGATGATTCTCTGATTTTCTTCTCGTAATTATAATTTAAGTTACATCCCTTTTTCTTTCTTTTCTTTTGTCTTCGATTATTCTTCGATCAATTAATTAATCAATTCAAGAATGAAGCCAATTCTTCATCGGATGTTAAAACTTAACACGAAAGGTAAGTGGTTTTTTTTTTTATATTTTTCCTCGACACTTTTGCACAGGAATATTACTAGACAATGAATAATCGATCCTTCAAAGTTTCTTAGCGACCCTGTGTGCTAATGCGATATTTAACAACCGTGGATTTATAAAAGCTTATACAAAGCTACTTACACAGCTAAATAACTTATAATAGAGTTCGGGACTAACTTCGCAAGTCTGATGTAATTTCGGTGCAACGAAATCTGGTTTCAAGTTCTTGGAAATATCGGGCCCAAGTTTCGAACAATAGTCATCCTCTAAACTTGTTAATAGGAGTTTTAGATAATCATTTGGATCGTCATTCATCGATATCGAAAATTAAAGATTTTCATCGCGATTCAAGGAAATTTATTAACAATTTCGGTGAAACTTTACTTCTTTCCAGATCATTCGTAGCCCTCGAAATTTCAAGAACTTGTTAACCTTTTTTTCGAGGAAACGACAATATTGTTTCTAAAGTATAATTGTCGACAAATCGTGGAAAAAAAAATTTCTAGACAATGGTAACGAAATGTGTAATTCACCGATCGACCAATTTCTAAAAATCGAACGATTATATTTTAGAAAAAGTAGAGAAAGTAACCCGTGCCAATAAATAATAAAACGAACGCACTATGCTATGCATCGTATATAAGAATCAGAATTGGAAAGGCAATACTCTCAGGCATACTCTCGATATTCGATAATATCCACCCTGAAATAGAATTCAATTCCACACTTCGATTTCTCTGGACCTATTTTGACGAGTCCAGACCGATTTCCACGAGCATCGTAAACGAACATCAATCCGATTGGCCTCCGAATGAATTTCGACTAGCTATCTATCGCGGTATCGATATACACAAAAATTCATGCGTTTCTTAAGCCGATTGGAAAGAAGAACGACGAGAAAGTAAAAACAATTTCCAATCAATCCATAATGGATATCTTTGCAATAGAAATCTTCTTATAACATATATCGTCATACGAAACCAAGAGCTTTTGAAACTAAGTGTGAAACAAATAATAAATTTCCTCTTTCCAATATAACCGAGAATAACATGCATTTTATTTATACAAATAACTTTGAGTAAAGAGGCAGGTAAAACTAATATAATATAATCCAATCACCGTCAAAAACCTTTAAAGTTCCTTTAAATACCCCGTTCCCCGTGTTTCGATCGAATTTTCTTCACGATTATCTCGTTAAGAAGAAAATTTCGTATTTTCCAAATTTTCCTTCCAAATGCCCCTTCATCGTCGTACATTATATATTTCGCGATATACCCCTTCGATTTAATCCCCCGAGAGAACTAGAAAATATTTTGTTAGAATTTTTATTTTTATTGGAAAACTTATATAGATAAAAAAGTTTATTTATAAATATAGCGAAGAGATGGTGAATAAAAGATACACTATATATTAATTTATTCGAGATAAGACGCAGACAAACTGTTTCTTGCTCCTTGGATTCGAATCTAATTTATAGGGCGCGCGACAAATTCGACCGTCCCATTGTTCCCCGAAGAGCGGAGGATTAATACCATCCCGGCAATAACAATTTGGACCGCGAGAACCGTGGTTATGAAACCCGTCTCGGATTCGCTTCGCTTTGATACTCGGCCATTGTGTAATGCGACGTAACAGGGAGCGTCTCGACTTAGAGATGGAACGAGAAGGTGGAAGGGGAAAGGAGCTCGAAAGGGATATCTCGCCTTGCGGTTAGTTCGCAATCAGTCGATATCGATCCGCGATTGTTAAAGATTGTTCCATTATCGAGTGAACGATCCGAATTTTTTGGCAATATTTTGATCGAGGAATAAATTATTATCGGGTGAATAACGAATTGGCTTGTTTAGGGGAGGGGGAGGGTGTATATGGAAAAATTAATTTTCTATCAACAATTATTATTATCCGCTTTTGATGATGAAATTTAATTAAGATTTATTCGGATAATGTTAATAATATAGTACGTATCTGTTGTTTTTGATAATAATAGATATCTAGATGGTCTTTTTGTTAATATTATCGATCATTTAAAAATTTAATCGAGTAAATTTTGCATTCTTCAAATTAGAGCAATGATACAACATTTTGAAAGACGAGCGAAATTTTGTGAATTTTCTCGAAATGAGGGGAAAATTTATGATCAAAGGAGATTTTTTTCAAACGAGATTCGATGATTAATTGTCACCGCGGTGTCTATTTGAGAGAAGGAAAGGAAACTTTTTTTCTTTTTTTCTTTTTTTCTCCGCTATGAGAACAACTCAGTCGGAATACTAAACGAAGAACGTGGATACGGAATATCGGATGAACGTAAAATTCCTACGTGCAAATGAGATTCGTGGGCAAACGCGCTATTGGAAAAGATTCTAACGACAGGATCGAAAGAATTCACGTTCGACGATCGACAGGCAAGTCAAGGTAGGAACAAGGGAAGGTTGACGACAAAAGAGATATAGTGGGTGGAAATGTTGAGAAGAGAGACATAATAGGTGGGATAGAAATGAATCTTTTCAAAGACAGAAAGACGGGTAAAGGATATGTCAGGATGTGTCGACGTGGCGCGAGTTATATTCAAGGACGAAGTGAAGAAAAACCTCGAAATTAACCCTTTCGGTTTCATTTTCGATCTCGTAAATACCGTGGACGAAATATTTTGTTAGAATTTTTATTTTTATTGGAAAACATAGATAAAAAAGTTTATTTATAAATATAGCGAAGAGATGGTGAATAAAAGATACACTATATATTAATTTATTTCGTATGAGAATATAACAATGTACATAATAAAACGTTGCAATTTCGACAAAAATATTTAGTTCTTTCGCTTGCCTCTTGTTTTTGTAAACTACATAGCTATTTTTTTTTTTTTTTTTTTTTTTTACTGGTATTTTATCCCAACTACAAAACTAAGCTAAATATTTTTTCCGAAATTGCAATGTTGTATCTCATTATCTTTTATACATTTTCAAACATACCATATAAAATTAATTTGCAAAAATATATAGCGTATCTTTCATTAACTAACCGCTTCATTGATCAACAAAATATCTTAATAAATAGATCTCTTTTTCACAAACGAATTTGAAAATAATGTATAATAAAATATACACGAGAAACCCATATTAAAAATACAAAAAAGTTTTCAACGCTGAATTTTTTCGTACAAAGTATTATCACAGGCATCGCAATAGGGACGAGAGATATCTCGTTCCTAGTAGGGGAAGGGTTGATTAACTTTGACGAAGATCCGACACGGGCGTCGAAACGTAAAAGTGAAATTTGCCAAGCCAACCGAAATCCATAGAACCGCTTAGCCATTATACTTCGAATTAAATCGAACCGGAAAAATGAATCGTGAAAATCTGAAAATCCATCCCGGAATTAACCGTTATTAAAACGCTCCTTATAAATTCGATCTTCCTCTTGGAAGATTTCATTTCAAGAAGAATAATAATAATCGTGCGAAGGGAAAACAGCCGCGAGAGAATAATAAAGAGGCGATAAAAGAAGAAATGAAGAACTGACATATCGAGGTAAATTCAGTGACGTACAATGTTTGAAAAAATTTAATTTAACTGAATGATTAAATTTAACTGAATGAAAAGCGAGAAGAAGAGAAAGTTAGTTTCGAGTTTCGAACTAATTCTTCATTTCTTGCTTACACGTCTCTCGTTTATCTTTCTAATTCGAGAAAATACAATAGAGTACATCTGTATCCGTATTAGAAAGCGAAATTCATGGATGGCTAATCATCCTGATCGAATTCTGAACACCTTTTAAATTAGATAGAAATGAAAGAAATCAGGTTGTATGTACATTGTCGTCAGAAAATCTTTGGAAAAAAGGAGAATTTTGCATAATTTTATTATGCAACGAAGAAAAAGATCGTTACGAATGCATGATGCGCACAAAATATGAAATCTACAATAAGGAAATAGAATACGTGATTTTCGAGAAGAAAGAAAAATATAAATTGTTTCGATATCTGATGTATCCGAACACGCTAAAAAATCATTTGGATAAAAGGTTCGCCTTGAATTCAAACAAATTGTTCGAGATCGTGGACAATGAAGGGAAAAAATAACAGGAAAGGAGATATAATGCGTGAAAAGAACGAATCGAACGAGACATTGCAACTGGCGAACTTTGAGATACAATAAAGGATATTATCGATGACATGGAAAAGAATAAAGATAATATCCGAAGGCTTTCAGAATCGAACAATAGTCGATACCGAATAGTAGATAACACGGCGAATGAAACGCGGAATGAATATACCTAGTCGGTATATTCAAGAGGATTTTCTTTTTCCCTGGATTACGTTGAAAATAAAATTCTCCGATCCATCGATTTATCCATCTGGAAAGGAATCGTTCGAGATTAACCATTGGACAACAAGGTGATCAAGCCATGGATGGTTCACACGCCATTGGGCGAAAGAAAGGAATTATTCATGATGGTTTGATGGGCCATTCCTGACGCATGGTCTCGTTAAAATGACGTATTTCGTTATCGGCGCGACACAGTGCGTGGAGGTGTGAAAATGTACCGAGTGGAAAACGGATATTTATACCGGTCGAAATAAATCAACGAGGGTTGATCCGAAGTTTGATTACTTTACCCGTCCACGCATCCCTATAACGTTCCCATTGATCGGATTGTACAGCTAACGTGATAATTTTTCATTCAAGTGTTCGATGGTAAATATAATTCGTAGTGAAATATCGTTGGCAGAAGATATTTCATTATTTTTCATATCTTTAATAAACGTTTAATAACGTAAAACGTAAGAGATTCCATTCTCTTGAATGAAGATAAATCTGCCCATCAAACGAGCTATACCCTGTTGTTTATTAAATACGAGCTAAACATCCGCGCCAGAAGATAATAAGTAATTCTGTCGAGCAACAATGAGATGCAGTGTCAAGAGGGTAATTTAATCGAAAATCGTATTTCACGAGTCTGCCTTACGTTTTAAACGCTCGCCAAAGCACAAC
Source organism: Apis laboriosa (assembly GCF_014066325.1). Taxonomy (NCBI): domain Eukaryota; kingdom Metazoa; phylum Arthropoda; class Insecta; order Hymenoptera; family Apidae; genus Apis; species Apis laboriosa. The sequence continues at coordinate 5,020,300 of NW_025222592.1, forward strand.
TTTTGCGTAACGATAATTACACTTGTAATGCACAAATTTATATATTATATAAATTTATATTGAACGAAAAGAAACCGCGATGTTCATTTCGCATGCATTCCGTGGCAAGACATCCATTCCATTCTATGATTATGTTATAGCACTCTATCGAATGAGTTAGTGCGGTTACGATGTTTAATTAGTGTCAGTTTTCGACCAAATCTCCGAGGATTCCCTGTCATTACTATCACCGGTGTCGACACGATACTAAACCTGGTAATTTTCATACTAATTCGTTGATTAAACGAATTACGTAAAATGCTGCATATTCAATGAACGAATACATAAAAATCAATATTATTCAAATAATACTTGTTTATTCTTTGATTTTATAGTGATTTATATATAAATAATATAAAATTTGTGAAAAATTACGTCTAGAATAACGAGATTTTTCGAAAATCGTAATACATCGAACAGTTATCGCGTTATGCTTAATTCGATATTTCAACGTAAATACGATGAGTATATAATTAATACGGATTCCCTTCCCAACCCGTTGTAATTTCCATTTGAAATGATATAGATCTAATTACAGATTGCTCGAAGAAATCCAAGCCAAGTCGGAGAATGACTTCGGTATTTTACGATGTTGGTTCAGCATTTCTCAGGGTATCCATAAAATTAAATCTATAGATTGTGGCCTGAACTGGTCGTTTCGTGACCCTCGTATAAATTCTATATCGAATCGAATCGAGACATGGAACATCTCAATATTAAACGAAAAAAGTTTCTTTTGCCGATCGTAAAGAAACAGATTAATGAAAAAACCGCAATCGTAATAAATGTTATTCCTATGTTCGAAATAGCTACCTATATTCTAAATTTTAAAGGATATATATCGTTACGTTCGATTCATATCGCAAACGAATATATTGATCCACATGAACAATTATGGATTATATGCATATATCGAATTTTTCGTTTTATTCATCGTACGAAACACGAGAAAAGTATAAAATATGCCATTTGACGAATGACGAAATTCAGAAGCAATATGGCGTATAACGAACTTCGCAAAACGATATTCTAATCAATTACGAAATTGTTATATAAAACTCTTAACTCACCATAGAAGACAGCCACAAATGAAAAGCATCTCGTAAATCAGGATGTAGAAGCTTCAGGTTCTTGAAACACTAATGAGAACACTAAAATATCACACAAAATTCGACCGAAACGCAATTACGTCGCACATTTTATGATTTCAACGTTGAACTATATGCTGCGTGCGCATCATCGACCCGGCATGTTGATCGTAGAAATATATGATGCCTCGAGGTATCATTGTGAACACGAACGACCTTCTAACGATTTTACGTCGAAAATTAAACATGCTGTTTGTTTTCGAAGTAATTGCTTGTTTTATTAAAATAGATATTAATAAATGAATAAAAAATATTTAATTATTCGTGAAAGTATACTGTACAAAAACGTGAGAAAGCAGGATGCGCAATTTAGTAAAATTTGGAATATTATGGCGCATGACGAATTTCACGAAATGAATAGTATGGAATTATTATATATAAAGCTCTTAACTCACTACAAAAGACAATTACGGACGACAAACATTTTGTAAATTTACGTGGAACCTTTAGATTTTTGATACACTAAAAAGAACACTAAAAAAGTCCCACGAAATTAGACTACGACATGACTACGACACGCGAATTATACTTCGAAGTATTGGACTGTCGTTATACATCTGCGCACGCATCATCGACCCGGCATATCGATCGTAGAGACGCCTCGAGGCATCAATGTGAACATGAGTGGTCTTCTAACGATTTTACGTTTAAAATATGTCGTGCTGTTTGTTTCAAAGCAATCGTGTACATAGACAAGTATTAATTATATTATTTATTGTACATTAAATCGATAAATAAAGCTTAATTAATTGTGAAAGTGTGTATAAAAATACAAAAAAACAGAGTAGTTGTATAGTTTGATAAAATTCGAAGTATTATGGCGTATAAAGAATTTTACGAAATAATATTCGAAACAATTGTTGTACATAAAATTCTCAATTTACCACAAAAGACAACTAACACCAGTTAAAATTTTATATAAAAAAATATAAAAACTTCAGACTGTTAAAATATTAATAAGAATATTAAAATAATCACATAAAATTTAACTGTGACACGTCTTTCGAAATATTAGATTGTCTTTGTGTGCGCATTGACCCGCGTATCGATTTGTAAACACATTCGTCGCGTATTGTTTCAATTACGACACGACACCTCGAGACACCGTTGTAAACACAAGCGACCTTATAACGATTTTAGAAATCAGTCGTACTGCTTGTGTCGAAGTGATCGCACGCTCTCTTAAGGTAGTTGTTAATTTATTGCGTAGTAAGTGTTTTAAAAAAGTTTATTCAATCATGAAAGTGTGGTTAATCGTATTAGTTGATTCGAGAAAGTATACGTGTGAAGTGCGCAGAATAACCAAATTATCGATCGATATTTAGTGATATATATCCTATACGATAATTGATTATCAAGTAATTCGTGTACAATACGCATCACAGACTATGTCAAAGCACGAAATACAGCAGCAATAGTCGGATCGATGGCTCAGTTCGTGAAAATCAGATTGAATAGTGAGTTTCCTCGATAATGAAACGGTATCGTGAGAAACATTTTGGAACCACGCACAATGCAGAGTTCAACTTCGTTCGACAACAACCAGAACAAAGAGAAGGTAAGTGTAATATGACTATTTATCTTGTTCTATGTAATATAATATATTCCGTGTCACGAAATATCGCAAGTATTGTATATTACAATATATACTTTTAAATATTGTTATTAATTGACATATTTTCTGGTAAAAGTATTTTTCGTTTCGTAACGAAGAAATGGTTTCAAATCGTGTATTGGTATTATTCGAATTATGATAAATTTCTCGTATCTACTACGTTATTTAGTGACATGGAACTAAAGAAATTCTGTTCGATAAATATTGCAAATTTCGCAAATTTGATGGAAACTACGCGATAGCTAGTAAAATCAACACAACAGATTTAATGGTTATGTGTAGTCGAAAGCATGTTGTTAATCGTAATGCCGACGTTATTAAATCGCGAATTTAATCCGCAAAATAGAATGATGTATCGATATTTTTTTCATTGATTCGCGTTATTTTCGATATATTAAACATTTACATCTTTCAATTTGAATCGTAAAACTCCATATAATGACGCTAAAAAATATTTATTTTTCAAAATCTTTTATAATATCTAAAACAGAATAAATCTTCTTTCGCCATTTTCGAAATTAAATATCGATCTGTTGGTATTCGACGTAAAGCTAATTATACGTATTTACGATTCGTTTGAGGTAGAACTTCGAGAAAATTCATCCATGGATAATGTTGCCAATTTGTTTGTTAATCGTATTCCAAATTGCACAAAAGATAATTATACACAATTCACTCGCTGCTCCCTTTCTCTTTTCTCTCTATCTCTATCTTCCCTTTCGTTCATCTTCTAATCCATCCACTCAGGAATTCCAGTTTCATTTAAGAGGATAGCAGTTTTCATCCATTCATCTCCATCATTCGATTATCACCTCAACTGCTTCTCAAGCAGAGGGTAAATTAAACTTGAAGAATGACGTCGATAAAATATTTTTTTTTTATGATTAAATTTTGCGAATTCGTCAGTTTAGCAACTCGTGCATATTCATCGCTGTTTACGACATCGAACGTAACGTTTCGAGGTAATAATCTTAAAAATTTCTTTCGATATATCGAAGGGAAATTTTACAATCTTCATGGTGAAGATTGATCGAAAAAACTCAACTTGAAACGCGAAATCGTTCCGGATTAAAAAAGTTGATTTCCTTTAGCTGGACCTATCATATATTCAGTACTAGATAAAAGATAAAATCAAATTCGTCGTAAATAGATTTGAAAATTGACTAGATTAAAAAAATTCAAATAAAATTGTGTTTAATCCTTCAAAATTTAATTTCTTCGAAAAATCATTATTCCGTATATTTTAATTTATTTTTTTCGTAAGAAATCCATACCCTCCGTATCTATAAAATTTTTTGCATTTGAATTCGGATTTACAAATACACGAAGTTGATCCCAATGCTACTTAGGATCTTCGAGAGTGAGTAGGGATGAAAATCGGTTGGAAAATCAGCTTTTAATCGAATCGTTTTATCGCGCACTCTCGGGATACGCGAGAACCCAAAGCAAAATCGAGTAGTACGTAGTTAAATCTGACAGCTATTGATGAACGAGTCGAGCTTGAACTCGACGTTAGATAATCTTTGTAAAGCTAACTATTGCTATAACTGTAACAAGCTAGATCGACGAAAAACCCGATTCCGCTTCGATTTCAATCCACTCGTTCAATTTATTCTCCCTCCCTCCCTCCCCCCTTTCTCTCTCTCTCTCTCTCTCATCCTATCCGCATTTGTCTCTCGCTTTTGTATACAACAACAGAAATCACTACTTTCTCTTCTAGAGTCGCAAGAGTACCGTTTTATTAGTATAAAACGTAAAAAATAAATAAAAATACGAATATTACTTTATATTACGTTACTTTATGCGTTAGACTTCGAAGATTTAATCTATACAATTTCGGCGGTCAAAACGTGCCTTACATTTTCTATCTATTATTATCTGTATTTATTATTTCAGTCGTTTCAAATTCATCTTGAAAAATTGTTTCATAGTTTATTTTTGCATTCAAATGCGATAGATCAATTTCTTCAAATAATCTCGTAAAGCGAAAGTATAGATTTTTTAAAAAAAAAAAAATGTTTTAAAATCATCAATATCCATGATGAGGGTGTCACGCATCGATAGGTTCACCAATTTTTGCGAGTAAATAAAAAAGAAAAAGAGGGGGAGGATGATAAGATGATAAGCTTTGAATTTTCGCTTTAAATCTCTTTCCCGAAGATCGACGAGATAGGGTTTCAGAGGTTTAAGCTCCAAGGGAATCACGATCGACGCTTCGATAATTTATGATCGAGGTCAGGTTTGATCAGTTAACCAGAAACGCGGAGATCAACCCCGACGAGTCTCGTTGGAACGGATGGGAATATCTGGGAATTTGCCATTTGCGCCGAAAGATTCGACTTTGTGATTGCAAGATTGCGTGTATATTCGTGAGCTAATTCAATTCGATCGATTCGATTTCCACCAGATTTAACGATGAATATCGATTTCATCCACTATCAGATTGTTTTATCTAATCTTTAATTATATATCCACATCGGCTTTAGAATATAATCGTTGAATAGTCAGGGTTAGTAATCGATCGAAGGAACGAGAGACTCGAGAAATTAATTGTTCCTCCTTTGGAATCCCCGTTGGGTTCAATCCAGCTTCGTCCTCATCATTTGTACAAAAGCGAAAATTTTTGCTTCTCCAACGGGAAGAGCAGCCAAGGGAATTTTTTTTTTTTTTTTAACTTCAACTGAGAAATAAGAGTTTCCCTTCTCCGCGAGGAGCAATGCGTTTCTCTATTCATCGAGAAACTCGATATTCCTCGAAGAGTAATTGTT